>NW_026968119.1:0-126836 GCF_028390025.1 Pseudophryne corroboree | reverse complement strand
ACAGTGTCCAGCAGGTCCGTCATTATATAATATATATACCTGTCCGGCTGCAGTAGTGATATATATATATTTTTTATATCATTATTTATCATCCAGTCGCAGCAGACACATTACGGTAGTTCATGGCTGTAGATACCTCTGTGTCGGCACTCGGCAGTCCATCCATAATTGTATACCACCTACCCGTGGTTTTTTTTTCTTTCTTCTTTATACATACATACTACTACATCTCTTTATCAACCAGTCTATATTAGCAGCAGACACAGTACAGTACGGTAGTTCACGGCTGTGGCTACCTCTGTGTCGGCACTCGGCAGTCCGTCCATAATTGTATACCACCTACCCGTGGTTTTTTTTTCTTTCTTCTTCATACATACATACTACGACATCTCTTTATCAACCAGTCTATATTAGCAGCAGACACAGTACAGTACGGTAGTTCACGGCTGTGGCTACCTCTGTGTCGGCACTCGGCAGTCCGTCCATAATTGTATACCACCTAACCGTGGTTTTTTTTTCTTTCTTCTTCATACATACATACTACGACATCTCTTTATCAACCAGTCTATATTAGCAGCAGACACAGTACAGTACGGTAGTTCACGGCTGTGGCTACCTCTGTGTCGGCACTCGGCAGTCCGTCCTGTCAAAGTCAGAAAAATATCTCTATGCACACTACCATATTTGCACCTCACACAGGTCCGTGCTGCGCATGCGTACGCTCTCCCGTACGTGCGCATACTCACAGTCGCGGGCACCCGCAGGCGCATGGTATGCTTATTTACGGTAGAGTTTATGTGGTTGTAGCGTGCGACTCAATCGTAACATATTTTCAGTAATAATGTATTTTGTAGATCATGGTCCCTTTGATAGATTCTGAAAGTTTGGTTAATATAGAATGTTTATGAACAGAGGAATCCCTCTTTGTTTGATACGAAGGGTCAGACAGGAGTAATACAGTGGTGTTTAGTATCCATCGGAAGAATATTTAATTAGAAATATTCCGGTGTTGGTTTGAAGCAGATCAATCGCTCGTGCGAATAGTTATGGACATAAGTTTATGAACATTTACTTTATTTGCACTTTATTACCCATGCGGCGGGAAACCCAGTTTCCCTCCCACCTGAGCAGTTGGAAATAGTCACAGCCCACCTGTATGAATCAACCTATGACCTTTTGTTATAATGCGAAGCCGAATTCCTGTGTCCAATGAACAATGAGATTGTAGGGACCATTGAATTGTATTGTGTGTGGGGCATAAATAGGCAGGCCGACCGTATCCAGTTCTCTCTCTTCAACGGTTCTCATTGCTGATAATCGGGAGCTGGATATCGAGGCGCATGCGATCGTTTCCCTTTGTGCGTAAGTTTTCTCCGTAATCATATTGTCTTACTGTGAGCCATCTCTCTCTCTCTCTCTCTCTACTCTTTCTCTCGTATTTTCCTTTAATTGTATTGTATTGTATTTCCTGTGTAGTTTATCTGGTTAGTTGGTTTATGTCATATTGTAGTGTATGCTTTGTACTGTGATTCTTTTTGCAAGTATAATAGTCATAATACATATAATAGGTTTCGGACCCTAAGCCCAGGTATCTGTGTATTCTTTATAGTGTTAAGTATTCTCTGAGCGTCGGTGACGCTCAAGCAGCTTTGTAGTTAATCAGGTTACACCAGGTTGCACTTACACTCTGTCTCTACACTAAGGTATACTGTGTATCTCACTGTTAAAGGTATAGATATAAAGGTTTAACGTTGTGAGCGTCTGCATCGCTGGTGATCTCCTCATGGTCCCGAGCGTCCGCTACGCTATAGCGAATCATTATGTTAGTCGGCAGCCAATAGCGTGCCTGCCTGTGATCACTGGGCCGTAAGCGAACGTGACACTTGAGCGTCTCGACTACGGCTGAGCGATCGCTACGCAACTTGCGTACCCTTACGGTACTTCTTACGTAGATAGCGTACAGTGTTCTTAGACCTCTTAAAGTGATTTATATACGATAAATATTCAGCTTTATCAATTGGCGGCTCGCCCGTCCTTCACATATCTGCAGTAGGTAGATCAGCAGACATTATCCCTCAGCAAAGGGCGGGAGGTTGTATCCCTCGTAGTGCTGACAGGATAAGCGTCTGCTTCGCTTAGGTAAAGAGTGCTGAAGGAATCCGGGAACCGGAGGTAAGAACAAAACGCTAGTGTCTTTTAAAACTGTTTATTTTTCTGTCTTGCGTACACACGCACGCACACATATATATATCTGCATTTCTTTTTCTTTTTCATATTCGTATATCACTCTCCTGTCTGCCAGTTTTTATAGTTGATAGAAGTGCTAAAAGAGAGTTGCCGTTATTTCATAGTTTAAGAGTAAAGGTAATATAGTTAAAAGATAGACAAACACACAGTTTCGCCTGGGAGATAAGGCGAAGTCAGTGTGTTTGTGTGGTAGATGATCAAGGATCATCTACATTGATAAAAGTATAAATTGTGTTACGGTGGATCTTTGCTTTGCGTATACGTGTCTCTAACAAAGACTTGCGTACGCAATCCAAAGGCCGACGCACGCAGCGTACGTTACGCAACGGAGCGTCCGGTTACGCCCACGTAGCTCAAGTCACGATAAGTTGATTTTTAACGCAAAGCGATAAATAACGCAAAGCGATAAATAACGCGAGGCGAGAAATAACGCAAGTCTATTTTTGGGTGTCCGAAATTTAATTAACAGATCCTGCTCCTAATTGGTAACACACCTGATCTGAAGAAAAAATTTCTGCGCAGAAATAGAAATAGAAACAAAAGTGTACATGTGATGAGTGAGTGTTTTTACAATTTTTAAAGGTTGAACCACAAGAAAAGTCGAGTACTCGTGAGGTACATGCGTGTAAGTGACGTGCACGGTGGCTAGGGAGGCATCTCTGGTTAAATATACAATTTTGAGCATTAGAGTATAGCAGACCAGGAGGTCATACTGTAACAAGACCAGGAGGTCATACTGTAACAAGACCAGTAGGTCATAACAGACCAGGAGGTCCAGGTACAGCCGACAAGGAAGTCCGCTATACAGTTCACAGGCACAACACCGAAAAGGGTTGGTGCAACACCCATATAGGCCATATAAGCTCTGGCTGAAGGAATTCGCAGTCGTAAGTTTCGATTCCATTGGTCTTTCCGTACATAAGCTTAGTTGTTTGTGTACTGAACGACTGGACCGCACGTAAGTGTGTGCAGTAGTTAGTAATCTGACCTAATACCATTAGAGTAAAGGGGTCACAAACGCTATCTGTACACTCTAACGTGATTTGTGTAATTTTTTTTATTTTAAGGGAAGTTCGCTGCTCACTCAGGAACTATCCAGCAACCAATAGTTACTGGAAAGAGTAAGTGTTCTTCGGATAACCCTCGCAGGTTCCAGTAAATAGAGGTTCAGGTCGCAGGGGCCCTAGGTCGAGTACGCCAGCACCATATCGGTGTGATCAGGTCGTATTGGTCGGCGTGGGCGAGTGAGTGGGGTACTCGGTAAACCGCCACCGTCAGCCTATTGTTGGCATTTGGTTTTGCATAAAGGGTTGGCTAAATAAAGCAACACTTTCGAACTATGGGGGCCACTTGTTCAGGTAGGGGGCGATCAACCTCGGTTCGGGTTGATTCAGTGGTCCGACCAATTGGGTCGGCCAGGTATATAATGTGTGAGAAATATGGAAGTCACACAGAAACTTTATGTGATGAATGGGAGAGAATGACTGTACATGACGGGGAGAAATTCCCAAGAGTAGGGAGCTTCAGCTCAGAAGTGTTACAAAATTTAAGGAGGAGGATATGTCTCATAAAATCAACAAAGAGACGAATCCAGCATTATGATTATTTACAGTTGTGGCAACAGGAAGGTGAGATACAGAGAGGTTTGGCTCAGGCGGCGGGATCTGGCTCTAACAGAAAACTGATTGCCACGGCCCCGCCGCCACCATACATATCAGGAGAGAAGTTGATTGCGGAGAAAGACGCACTAAGGTGTAACACAAAATCACTTAGTAACTGTGTAAATGTTAATGATAATGTTAACCCATTAACCCATGCAAGTATTAACCCGTGCAAGTTGTACCCTGTTTTGAACTTTCCTCAGGAGTGTGATCAAGAGGACGAATCGGCAACGATTTCAGCGCTCTCTCTAGCAGCCACCATAGCAGAGACCACAGTAGGCACAGCTCCACCCACGAGATTAGTAAAGGCCCCTAGCGGAGGGATAGGTGAGGTCGTATCAACTGGTAAGTACGGCACCATGCATTATGCTGAGACTATTTCACCACAGCCTGTAGAATCTACACAGAATGAGGTTGTTAGAATTACACCTGTTAGAGTAATAGCAGTGCCAAATGGGAAAACAGACGCATCAGGAGCCACTCCCATTAGGAACATTGCCATGTACACTCCATTTTCCCGAATGGAATTAAGGACCATAGTGTCTGAATTTCCTGACCCTAGAAAAGACTTAGTTGCCAGTCAAAAATACATCAGAGACTTAGGTAACACTGCAGAGCCCAACAATAAAGACTGGCAGATATTGCTGAGAGCATGTTTACCCTCAAATGTCGACGCAACTCAATTTTTAGCTGATTGCGGACTAGATCATGATGTACCTCTTACAGATGTGTACAACCAAGATAATGTGAAAAGAATAAACTTGCAGCTAAAAGAGTATTTCCCAGCGGTAGCTAAATGGAATAAGATATTCTCCATTAAACAGAAGGAGTCAGAGACAGCTGCAGAGTATTTTCACAGAGCATTATTAGAAATGGCAAAATACACAGGCATAGAGGACATTAAAACAGACACAAACCATCGGGAAGTAGCAGTATCGGTACTGATGGATGGTTTAAAAGAGTCATTGAAGACTAGGGTACAGACCACACAACCATGTTGGCGAGGTCTGTCTGTGGCTACTTTGAGAGAGGCTGCTATTGATCACGATAGAAACATCACCAGACACAGGGAGCAACAAGGTGATAAATTAATGTCAGTAAGTATACAGGCTCTGACCACAAGGCAGCCTTTGTTTGTATCACCAAATCCTGTGGGTAAGTCAAGTATGGTTACTTGTTATTCTTGTCACAAACAGGGACACATGGCACGAGATTGTAGAGTAAAGAATCCACGAAACTCATACCAACCCCCTAGACAACGACACGACACACGACATTGGGAGCAAGGTCCGCAGAAACGGAGTTATGAGCCACATACAGGGGAAACAAAAAGATATCCCCCAAACAGAGACTGGCATGCCTCTGGTAGTTCCCAACTATCTCCCTCACAAGTAGTTGCTGCCAGCGGGATTCAGGGAGGTCACCATACCCAATAGGGGTGTGGCCATACCTGTAATCTGCAGCCAGTAAAATTAATTGCCAATCTTGGAAGTGAACCCGAGATCGCAATTAATGTAGCTGGTAAAACTTTAAACTTTCTTGTAGACACAGGGGCGGCCAAGTCAGTGATAAATTCGACAGTGGGCATGAGAACCACTGGTAGGACAATTCCAGCCATGGGAGTAACAGGAGTAGTCCAGCACTACCCTGTTAGCAAACCAGCCGAGATTACAATAGGGCCTTTGCATACCAAGCATTCCTTTTTGCTGGCTGCATCGGCACCAACTAATCTCCTGGGAAGAGACTTACTGTGTAAAATGGGGTGCGTCATTTATTGTACTCCTGAAGGTGTATTCTTGGACATACCTGAGAAACACGCTCAGGAAGTGCGAGACATGTTAGACTCCCCATCAAAATTAATGTCACATACCATTATGACAAATAGGAATCCATCCCAAATAGAAGAGATGACATCTCAGATACCAGAGTCACTTTGGACAAAAGACGGACAAGACACTGGATTAATGGCAAACGTAGCTCCAGTAGTTGTACAAGTAAAAGATGGTAGGATAGCTCCAAAAATCCCACAGTACCCTCTGAAGCCAGAGGTGGAGTTAGGAGTTTACCCAGTAATAGAGCGCTTGCTACAACAGGGCATTCTGGTAAGAACGTCCAGCACTGCCAATAGTCCCATCTTCCCTGTTAAAAAGAGTGGGGGGAGGGGTTACAGACTAGTGCAGGATCTAAGGGGGATTAACAAAATAGTTGAGAGTCAGTTCCCCGTAGTGCCAAACCCAGCTGTCATCCTAATGCAAATCCCTCCCACTGCCAAATTTTTCACTGTTATTGACCTCTGCTCCGCTTTCTTTTCGGTACCTCTGCACCCTGACAGACAATATTTGTTTGCATTTACATACAGAGGAGTCCAATACACGTGGACTCGATTACCCCAAGGTTTCATAGATAGTCCAAGTATATTTTCTCAGGCTTTGCATGATTGTTTACAGTCTTTCCAACCAGACAGTGGATCAGTATTGATACAGTATGTGGACGATTTATTACTGTGTTCAGATTCACTGGAAGCATCTCTGAAGGATACGAAACAGCTCCTGTTTCATCTTTCAGACACAGGACACAAGGTGTCCAAAGACAAGTTACAATTATGCCAAACTAGGGTAAAATATTTGGGACACTGTCTAACACAAGGACTGAGACACCTGACCGCTGATAGAATCCAAGCAATTAGAGACATGACTCTGCCACAAACCCAGCAACAGATCAGAACGTTTTTAGGAATGTGTGGGTATTGCCGTAATTGGATCCCAGGGTTTTCCATTTTGGCGTTACCTTTGCAGGAAATGGTCTCCTCAAACAAACCTGATAGGATTTCGCATACAGACGAGTCCGAAACAGCATTTGAGAGACTCAAACAGTGCCTAACGCAGGCACCAGCACTAGGTATGCCAGACTATGGGAAACCCTTTGAACTATACGGAACAGAAAGTGCTGGTTGCGCGGCAGGTGTACTAACCCAAAAACACGGTGATGCCAGTAGGCCAGTTGCATACTACAGCGCTCAGCTAGACACGGTAGCGCGATCCCTCCCCACATGCTTGCGAAGCGTTGCTGCGATAGCATTGCTAGTGACAAAAAGCGAAGATGTCGTGCTA
Source organism: Pseudophryne corroboree (assembly GCF_028390025.1). Taxonomy (NCBI): domain Eukaryota; kingdom Metazoa; phylum Chordata; class Amphibia; order Anura; family Myobatrachidae; genus Pseudophryne; species Pseudophryne corroboree. The sequence continues at coordinate 119,818 of NW_026968119.1, read as the reverse complement.
GGCCACAACCTCACAATCCATACGCCACATGCAGTATCAGCCTTATTGAATTCTGCCCAAACCAGACACGTCTCATCAGCGAGGTTTACAAGATGGGAATTGGCACTAATGGCCCCCGTAAACATCACCATAAGGAGATGCAGTGCATTAAATCCTGCAACGTATCTCCCAGGTGTGCCTGGTCAGGCACAAAGGGTGGAAGGTGAGAGTGATGGGGAAGGAGGATTTAATACAAAGGAAGATACACATGATTGTATGGAATATTTGACCCAAAATTTTACCTCAAGGCCTGACATCAGTGACAACCCACTGGAAGATGCAGAACTCACGTTCTACACGGACGGTAGTTGCCATAGACAGTCAGACTCGGGAGACTTGTGTACTGGATACGCAGTCGTAGATGACCAAGACACCATAGAAGCGGAACCGCTAGGCCCACCTCACTCAGCCCAGGTTGCTGAACTGTTCGCCCTAACCAGAGCATGTGAATTGGCTAAGGGCAAATCAGCCAATATCTACACCGATTCTAGATACGCATTCGGGGTAGTCCATGATTTCGGAGCCCTATGGCGCCTCAGAAATTTCATGACGGCAGCTGGTACACCGGTAGCGCATACAGCTCACATAAAAAGGCTTCTAACAGCGATACAGGAACCCGACAGAGTGGCTGTTATCAAATGTAAAGCACACACTTATAGCCAAGACCCGGTATCACTTGGTAACAGCCGAGCAGACGAAGCTGCTAAGTTAGCAGCTGCTACCCCCATACAGACAGACACCACACAATTGATGGTATTTAATACCATTAACACACAGAAGTTGTGTGAAATGCAAAATTTGTGTTCCACACAGGAAAAGGCAGTCTGGAAGGCAAAGGGATGTGGCCAGGAGTCCTCAGGACTCTGGACGGATGGACATGGTAAACCAGTGGCCCCCAGAGCATATCTTCCATGTCTGGCTGAAGCAGCTCACGGGCTGACTCATCTAGGCAAGGAAGGAATGTGCAAATTGGTGAGAGCATACTGGTGCGCCCCAGGATTCTCCTCTCATGCGAGTAAAAGAGCAATGTCATGCCTTACCTGTTTGAGAAAGAATATTGGAAAGGCAATACCTACAGAACCATCCCATATCCCACCTGCCGGCGGCCCTTTCCAGGTAATACAAATTGATTTTATACAATTACCCCCTTGTCGGAATTTGAAATATGTACTTGTTTGTATAGATGTTTTCTCAAATTGGGTCGAAGCATTTCCTGCGGCTACAAATACCGCTATGTTTACTGCTAAGAAAATTGTGCAGGAATTTGTATGTAGATATGGTATCCCTAGAATAATCGAAAGTGATAGGGGTACCCATTTTACAGGTGATGTCTTTCAAGGAATGTGTAAGTTGATGGGAATTGATAGCAAGCTGCACACTCCGTACCGTCCACAGGCGAGTGCGAAGGTCGAAAGAGTGAACAGCACTATTAAAAATAAATTGAGTAAAGTGATGGCAGAGACAGGATTGACATGGCCAGAAGCTTTACCCATTGTATTGTACAGTATCAGAACCACTCCCAGGTCCCCTCTTAATCTGTCCCCTTTTGAAATCTTGTTTGGTCGACAACCGCATGTTATGATTAACCCTCAGGATGATTTGAAATGTAACAATGAAGTGACTGTAAAGTACTTGATTAACATGAGTAAACAGTTAAGGAATCAAAATGATAGTCTGAAGTTGGTGATTCCTGATCTACCTGATAGTAATTGTCATGACATTGAACCTGGGGATTATGTAATGATACGGAATTTTCTACGCTCAGGTTGCCTTATTGACAGATGGGAAGGACCATACCAGGTCTTATTGACTAGCACTACGGCATTGAAGGTTGCTGAGAGAGAGACTTGGGTCCATTCATCCCACTGCAAGAAGGTTGCTGATCCAGAGAAGTCCCGTGATAAGGAACAGACGGTAGAGGTTGTATCACTGGAGTGTCTGTTCCAGGAGGACTGAGGCGGCACCTGAGCCTTGAAGACCGAGAGCTGTTGTCGACTCCCCACTCCCTTTTATTGTTTTTCTCCACTTCCCATCCCCTCTCCCTCAAATTTCTTTTTCCTCCTTCTCATTTTTCTCCGTTTCCTTCTATAAGATGGACTTGCCCCAAGAGACTGTGATCCGGATTTTCCTGTTGACCATGATGTTGACCAGAGCAGTCTGTTCCGGCGAGAGTACCATGGAGGTCGATAGAGGTTCTGGAATGGGTTCTGATGATAAAGATGGAGGCGTAGTTTTCCAAGATCAACCTAACCAACAAGCAAAGGCGAGTATCAGAAAACGATCCGATAGCATTGACCATAGAAGAAATTGTGACGGATTGTTAGCTGAAGAAAACTGTATCTGTAGGCTCTGTAACAATGTCATTGAAGATGGGTGCATTAAGAAATGCCAATCCAGTTTTAATATCCATATGGACCGGCATTCATTGAGTGACTATCACTCCTTAGTGGGTAATGTGTTAAACAAAACAGATTGTTGGGTATGCTCTCAAGTACCTCAAGGTCATAGCAAATCAGGGCTAGTGCCATTTCCTTTAACGATAGGGGAGGTACTTGAGTTAAATGGTGGGAGACCGGTGGACAGGAGGTTTAATATCTCCAGCCCTCCTAGTTTGAAGCTCCACCAATACCATGTGGATAGGTCCCTATTATGTTTCAACATCTCCAATCCCAGAAAGCCGGGAAATTGGGAAGTGTCATGGAGTAACCACACCATGACCTTTTCGCATAGAGCAGATAGAATGCCTACAGATACAGAGCTTGTACGCCACATAGCCAGTAGAGGAAAATATTTCCGGTATAGGTACATCTTAGGAAATAGGATTACGAGAGTTGGAGAAGTATCACCAGGATACTGTGCACATATCGTACAACCTGATACGTGTATTAAGCAGATGGAAGAATTAGGGTTAGGAGATTTCACCTGGAAAGTGTGTAATATGGTTATGTCCTTCTCCGTCCCATATGTTCTCCCCGATGATGCATATTTCATATGCGGGAGAAAGGCGTACAAGTGGCTTGCCCAAAACTCTGAAGGATTGTGTTATATTGGAAAAGTATTGCCTGAAGTAATGACTGTAACACATGATAAAATGAAAGACATACATCGTGGTGCCCAAGCTCCTTATACTCACACCCATTACGAGCACGTCGTTAAAAGGCACCTGATAGAGAAGACAGAGCATCCGGCCTCTGATCTGATAAGTGAATCCACCGGGATTCAATTCTTAATCGCGTTAGATTTCACCCGCACCGCTAGAGGAGTGCTAAATTATAAATACATATCGGCGCTCGCAAATTTGTTAGACAATATCACTGAAATGTATGATGACACGTTTAGATATACACCCACAAAGATACAATAAAGGTAGTTTGGATAAATTAGCTAAATGAAATGGATTTAACCAATTTATCTAAATGACCATTTTTGGATGTTTTCCAGTGTTTGTGAGCAAATGGTCAATTGTCATTTGCTGCCACATATTAGCATAATTTTGTTTCAACTAGAAAAAAAAATTGGACAGATAATCTAAGTGTGGATCCAGTTTAAAGGTCCGTATTCACGGCCCGATTTTGGGGAGAGATGTGTGCTGAGCGAACTGCTCAGCACACATCTCTCCCCCCGCTCAGCACAGCGTGATGTGTGCTGAGCGTACGGGGGGTGGGGGGGGGGCGCTCATTTCACCCCCTGTGTAGGGCATTCTGTGTGTATCCAGCTTAACAGGTGTGAGCATCATACAACTACTGACTTGCGAGTAACTATACAGCAGCTCCATACCTTGTGACTTGAAGAAACACCAGTTAACCCCGGGAATGCTGCAGTCAAAGCAACAATTCCTCTTCTTACATTCCGCGACCGGACATAAAGGATGCCTACTTATATGTTCCCATTTAGCCACTGCATCAAGCTACCTGAGGTTTGCAATTCAGGATTGTCATTACCAATTGCGACCGATGTATTCGCAATATTGCGATCACAAACTACTTAGCAGTTTTAGAGTAGCTCCACACTTACTCTGCCTGTGCGATCAGTTCAGTGCTTGTCGTTCCTGGTTTGACGTCACAAACACACCCAGCGTTCGCCCAACCACTCCCCCGTTTCTCCGGCCACTCCTGCGTTTTTTCCGGAAACGGTAGCGTTTTCAGCCACACGCCCATAAAACGCCATGTTTCCGCCCAGTAACACCCATTTCCTGTCAATCACATTACGATCGCCGGAGCGATGAAAAAGCCGTGAGTAAAAATACTATCTTCATAGCAAAGATACTTGGCGCAGTCGCAATGTGAATATTGCGCGTGCGCACTAAGCGGAATTTCACTGCGATGCGATGAAAAATACCGAGCGAACGACTCGGAATGAGGGCCATAGTTTCCTCTTGGGAAAAACATTCAGCCACCGACATGTTGACACACATATACCAAGTACCCACAGACACACCGGCTTATGGGGGACAGACCGTCAGTAAATCTGTCAGAGGGACACAGAGGATTTTTCAGCTCACAATCCAGCGCCAAAAGTACACAGTCTGGGAAATAATAAACTCTATAGTGATAGACTTGTAATGCTCTAAAGATGTTCTGGTGAGGTGAGGAAGAAGCCCCGCCGCTGTAATGGCGCGTATCTGTCCCGCTCAGAAATAATTAATTACGCTAGCGGGGTAAGGACAGTGCCCAGGCACTAATGTCCACTTTTTCCAGCCTTTTGTGAGGAATTTATGCTGCCCAGGGTGCCCCCCCCCCCGTGCCCTGCACCCTGCAGTGCCTGTGTTTGTGTGGGAGCATGGCGCGCAGCGTTCCGCTCGCTGCTCGGTACCTCAGAATGCCGTCACTGAAGAAGAAGTCTTCTGTTCTTCTGCTACTCACCTGTCTTCTGGCTCTGTAAGGGGGTGACGGCAGGCTGCGGGAGTGTGCATCTAGGCGTACCCAGCGATCAGCACCCTCAGGAGCTTATGGTGTCCTGTCAGCCTGAAGCAGAGCCATTGAACTCACTAGAAGTTGGTCATACTTCTCTCCCCTAAGTCCCACGAAGCAGGGAGACTGTTGCCAGCAGCCTCCCTGAAAATAAAAAAAACTAACAAGTCTTTTCAGAGAAACTCAGTAGAGCTCCCCTGTAGTGCATCCAGTATCACTGCGCACAATACTAAAACTGGAGTCTGGAGGAGGGGCATAGTGGGAGGAGACAGTTCACACCCTTTGAAAGTCTTAAAGTGCCCATGTCTCCTGCGGATCCCGTCTATACCCCATGGTTCTTAATGTGACCCCAGCATCCTCTAGGACATATGAGAAAACAAATAACGCACACACGAGGAGGAGAGAACTAAGGAAGCTATAAGGAGAAGAGGGGAGGGAGGGGGGGTTGAAAGGTAAGGTAGTAAAGGCATATTGGATAAACTACAACCTTATACATATTCATTAATGTACCAGTAGTTAGAAGTAGAAGAGCTCTAACAGAAACCACAAAGCTTATCTAAAGCCACACCACACTGGATATGCCCAATCTCATTTGATTTTTGAAGCAAAGCAGTATTGGACTTTGTTAATACATGGATGGGAGACTGCTTGGTAGTATCAGATTCTTTAGGTGTTTTTAAACTACCAACACCATTTTCTTGGTACATTTAATTTTTACATGTATTCTTTTATGTACCAGAAGTTAGAAGTAGAAGAGCTGTAACAGAAACCACCAGCTCATCTACAGCCACAGCACACTGGATTTGCCCAATCTCTCCTGATCATGGAAGCTGAGCAGTGTTGGTCCTGGTTTTAGTACTTGGATGGGAGACCACAAGGAAATACCAGGAGCTGTGTGTATTTTTACAATACTAACACCGTTCTCTTGATGCATTCCATTTTGAAACATTGGGGCAGATCTATTAAGCCTGGTGAACTGATAAAGTGCAAGGTGATAAAGTACCAGCCAGTCAGCTCCTAACTGTCATTTTTCAAACCCAGCCTGTGACATGGCAATTAGGAGCTGATTGGCTGGTACTTTATCACCATGCAAATTATCATTTCACCAGGTTTAATAAATCGGCTGCTTACTCATTTATGTACGAGTAGTTAGAAGTAGAAGAACTCTAACAGAAACCACTAAGCTCATCTACAGCCACACCACACTGTATATGCCCAATATCACCTGATTTTAGGCCTGGTTTGTTCTTGGATGTGAGACCACCTGGGAATACCAGGTGCTGTAGGTAGTTTTATACTACCAACACCGTTCTCTTGATGCATTCCATTTTGAAACATTGGGGCAGATCTATTAAGCCTGGTGAACTGATAAAGTGCAAGGTGATAAAGTACCAGCCAGTCAGCTCCTAACTGTCATTTTTCAAACCCAGCCTGTGACATGGCAATTAGGAGCTGATGGGCTGGTACTTTATCACCATGCAAATTATCATTTCACCAGGTTTAATAAATCGGCTGCTTACTCATTTATGTACGAGTAGTTAGAAGTAGAAGAACTCTAACAGAAACCACTAAGCTCATCTACTGCCACACCACACTGTATATGCCCAATATCACCTGATTTTAGGCCTGGTTTGTTCTTGGATGTGAGACCACCTGGGAATACCAGGTGCTGTAGGTAGTTTTATACTACCAACACCGTTCTCTTGATGCATTATATTTTGAAACTTATTCATTGATGTACCAGTAGTTAGAAGTAGAAGTTAGAAACAGCAAAAATCATCTACAGCCGCATCACACTGGATATGTCCAATCTCATCTGATGTTGGAAGCTAAGCAGTGTTGTGCCTGGTTAGTTTTTGGATTTCAGGTCCTGCCTTCTGGTTTGGCCACGGCACCTCGGAAATTCACCAAGGTCATGGCCGTGATGACGACCCTTCACCATCGGTGGACCAGGGAGGAATCTCTCCTCCCGATAAACATTCTGGAATTGCGGGCAGTGTTCAATTCATTGACACTGGCCCTGCCTCTAGTACAGAACAGGCCTGTTCAAGTACAATCGGACAACGACACCACGGTAGTGTACACAAATCATCAAGGCGGCACTCGAAATTGCATGGCAAAGCTGGAAGTATCAAAAATCCTCAGTTGGGTAGAACGTCATCTGCCAGCAATATCGGCAGTGTTCATTCCCGGAGTCCTCAACTGGGAAGCGGATTTCCTCAGTCGACAGTACGTTCACGCTGGAGAGTGGAGAGGCCGCAGCAGAAATGTCTGCACTGGTGTCAGTAGGTGACTGAGGCAGGGATGACTGGGAGATAGTGGGTGACTGAAGCATGTATGACTGGGAGATAGTGGGTGACTGAGGCCGGGGTGACTGGGAGATAGTCAGTGACTAAGGCAGGGGTGATAGGGATATAGTGGATGACTGTGGCAGGGGTGACAGGGACAGTAGGAGACTGAGGCAGGGGTGACAGGGATAGTGGGTGACTGAGGCAGGGGTGATAGGGTGACAGTGGGTGACTGAGGCAGAGGTGACAGGGATAGTGGGTGACTGAGGTAGGGGTGATATGGAGATAGTGGTTGACTGAGGCAGGGGTGACAGAGATAGTGGGTGACTAAAGCAGGGGTGACTGGTATAGTGGGTGACTGAGGCAGGGGTCGCAGGTATATTGGTTAACTGAGGCAGCGGTGACTGGGAGATAGTGGGTAACTGAGGCAGGGGTGACAGGGAAAGTGTGTGACTCAGGCAGGGGTGATAGGGAGATAGTGGGCAGCAGATCACTGCCTCGCTGACAGCAGCACATCCCTGCTTCACTGACAGCAGCACATCCCTGCCTCATTGACAGCAGCACATACCTGCCTCACTTATAGCAGCACATCCCTGCCTCACTGGCAGCAGCAGATCCCTGCCTCACTGGCAGCAGCAGATCACTGCTTCACTGACAGCAGCACATCCCTGCCTCACTGGCAGCAGCAGATCCCTGCCTTACTGACAGCTGTATATAGGGCCTAATTCAGACCTGATCTCTGCTGTGCATATTCACACAACAGGAGATCAGGTCTGAAGTGTGTGTGTGTGTGCTGGTGCCGCAGTGCACCGGCACATGCCAGAGATGCGATCAGCATCTCTGCCCAGTGAGCGCCTCTGCCAACACATACTTATCTTGCATATGAGATCTCTTGATCATGAAGATAGTTCTCACAGGGTGAGGTTCATCCATTACATTTTAAAGTAGGAAGGTACAAATTACATATTCAAATTACATATATGTGCTGGATTCAAATGTTTTCCCCCCTTCCTTTCTCAATTGTGCCCATCAGCAGCTATTCTAATGTTGCTGCCAATGGGTGTGACACATTCATTTCTTCTGTGGGGTACACTGGACTCCACAAGGATTCACATTGGGGTGTAGAGTAGGATCTTGATCTGAGGCACCAACAGGCTCAAAGCTTTTGACTGTTCCCAAGATGCTCAGCGCCCCCTGTTCTATAACCTCGCTTCCATGAACAGGGAGCTCAGTTTGTAGTTGGTGCCTTCAGTAGCAGGACACTTAACAGGGGGCTGCCTCAGGCAGCCTATACTTAGCTATTAATTTTGACAAGAAAAGAAGAACTTTTTTTATAAGAATGTACAAGGGCTGCAGCAGGCTAGGTCTAATAGACATCTTTACTGCAGCTCCATCACTCCCAGCGGCGCAGTATACTCCCGTGCCCTGGTTGCTGGGTCACTGCAGCGGAGGCTCCGGTTTCTTCCTAAGGTCAGTCACACACACACCGCCCTCCGGGATCACGAGGCCGCTGATGAAAGGGAGGTAAGGGGCTTCTGTGCCCACACTATACCGTGATCCAGCGTGGCAGTAGGGGGAGGGCCGTGTGCGCACTGGCGTGGACACTGATTACTGGGCAGCCGCTCCACTAGCCACCAGGGACAGTTAAGGAGCACAGCTCTGGGGGGTTTTCTCCTATATTAACCCCATTTTGTACTACCTGCAGTGCATTGTGATAGGTAATAGAGCCTGATTCAGGTTGGATTGCAATCACAATAAGCAATCCAACTGCAAAAATTGCTAAGAGCATACGCATGCGCCTGCATTTTCTGTGACTGTCAATCGGTGCGGGGGGGGGGGGTCAGCAACACTCCATTTCAAAGTCGGAGATGGAGCGGTGCGGGGGCAGGGCTTCAACGGAGAAACAGGAGGCGTGGTCAGAGCGGCTGCATGACATCACATGCAGCCGTTGCGATCACAAAAATGGTGGCGGCTTCCTGCGCACACGTACAGTCTGCACCAACAGGAGGCTAACCCATTTTTTATGATCACGCTGTACTGCACTGAGACTGCAATTTCAGCGTGGTCAAGAAGGGAGGCGGCATGCTGGGTGGCCATGCCCTGTGATGGGTGGCCCCAGCATGCGAACCAAAGGATTGCAAATTCTGTTACTTAGCAGAATTTGCAATCCTTACTGAATTAGGCAATTGATTACAAAATTGTAAACAATATTTGAAGTTTTTCTTCAGGGACTAACACAAAAGATGCTTGGGGCTACTAACACATGGGTAAGCCACGTAAAGCTTCCCATGGGTCAGTGGCATCACAACGGGGTTGCGGCACACACCCGAGTGTCACCCGCCAAGTGGGGTGACACCAAAGTGCCGGCTCTTCTTCAGTGACAGAATATGGGTGTTTCACTGTGACATTACGTGCAACACCCAGTTTCTGTCACTGTGCAGGAGCCAGCACCACTCACACACTAGTCCCCGGGTACAGCCCCCAACCCCCGGGATACCCGCAGCAACAAAATGGTGATTCAGGCCACGCCCCTACCTATGAGACCATGCCTCCTTTTTACCATTGCGCTGCTTATCTGCGCGCACTGCATTACAATCTCCCTCGCCGCCTCTCTGGGTGTCACCAGTGATAGTGACACCTCTGCCATGCTTGTAGCAGCTGGTCCTAAGATCTACGCCTCCAGCCCTGAGTGTTTTCCCTTGTGACTTGTTGATCATCATAGCGAAGCAGATGCTTACAGAAAACTGCAGGGGCTTAGATTGAAAAGAAAAACATTGACGAACCCATCATTTCAGCGACAGGGTCTGCCACACGACTGACTGAAATGACTGGTTGGTTTGGGCCCCCACCAAAAAAGAATCAATCAATCTCTCCTTGCACAAACTGGCTCTACAGAGGCAAGATGTCCACCTCATCATCCTCCAATTCCTCACCCCTTTCACTGTGTACATCCCCCTCCTCACAGATTATTAATTCGTCCCCACTGGAATCCACCATCTCAGATCCCTGTGTACTTTCTGGAGGCAATTGCTGGTGAATGTCTCCACGGAGGAATTGATTATAATTAATTTTGATGATCATCATCTTCTCCACATTTTCTGGAAGTAACCTTGTACGCCGATTGCTGACAAGGTGAGCGGCCGCACTAAACACTCTTTCGGAGTACACACTGGAGGGAGGGCAACTTAGGTAGAATAAAGCCAGTTTGTGCAAGGGCCTCCAAATTGCCTCTTTTTCTCCACCATTCTTTCAAAGGTGACAGAATCATATGCAGTGACAGTAGACGACATGTCAGTAATCGTTGCCAGGTCCTTCAGTCTGGACCAGATGTCAGCACTCACTCCAGACTGCCCTGCATCACCGCCAGCGGGTGGGCTCGGAATTCTTAGCCTTTTCCTCGCACCCCCAGTTGCGGGAGAATGTGAAGGAGGAGCTGTTGACGGGTCACGTTCCGCTTGACTTGACAATTTTCTCACCAGCAGGTCTATGAACCTCTGCAGACTTGTGTCTGCCGGAAAGAGAGATACAATGTAGGTTTTAAATCTAGGATCGAGCACGGCGGCCAAAATGTAGTGCTCTGATTTCAACAGATTGAATCCTGGTTAAGCAAATTAAGGGCTCCATCCACAAGTCCCACATGCCTAGTTGAATCGCTCTGTTTTAGCTCCTCCTTCAATGTCTCCAGCTTCTTCTGCAAAAGCCTGATGAGGGGAATGACCTGACTCAGGCTGGCAGTGTCTGAACTGACTTCACGTGTGGAAAGTTCAAAGGGTTGCAGAACCTTGCACAACGTTGAAATCATTCTCCACTGCGCTTGAGTCAGGTGCATTCCCCCTCCTTTGCCTATATCGTGGGCAGATGTATAGGCTTGAATGGCCTTTTGCTGCTCCTCCATCCTCTGAAGCATATAGAGGGTTGAATTCCACCTCGTTACCACCTCTTGCTTCAGATGATGGCAGGGCAGGTTCAGGAATGTTTGGTGGTGCTCCAGTCTTCGGCATGCGGTGGCTGAAGGCAGAAAGTGGCCCGCAATTCTTCGGGCCACCGACAGCATCTCTTGCACGCCCCTGTCGTTTTTTAAATAATTCTGCACCACCAAGTTCAATGTATGTGCAAAACATGGGACGTGCTGGAATTTGCCCAGATGTAATGCACGCACAATATTGGTGGCGTTGTCCGATGTCACAAATCCCCAGGAGAGTTCAATTGGGGTAAGCCATTCTGCGATGATGTTCCTCAGTTTCCGTAAGAGGTTGTCAGCTGTGTGCCTCTTATGGAAAGCGGTGATACAAAGCGTAGCCTGCCTAGGAACGAGTTGGCTATTGCGAGATGCTGCTACTGGTGCCGCCGCTGCTGTTCTTGCTGCGGGAGGCAATACATCTACCCAGTGGGCTGTCACAGTCATATAGTCCTGAGTCTGCCCTGCTCCACTTAACCACAGACAAGTGGACATTGGGTACAACTGCATTTTTTAGGACACTGATGACTCTTTTTCTGAGGTCTGTGTACATTTTCGGTATCGCCTGCCTAGAGAAATGGAACCTAGAGGGTATTTGGTACCGGGGACACAGTACCTCAATCAAGTCTCTAGTTGCCTCTAAATTAACGATGGATACCGGAACCACGTTTCTCACCACCCAGACCTGAGTTATCCGCTTTGCAGCAGGATGACTGCTGTGATATTTCATCTTCCTCGCAAAGGACTGTTGGACAGTCAATTGCTTACTGGAAGAAGTACAAGTGGTCTTCCGACTTCCCCTCTGGGATGACGATCGACTCCCAGCAGCAACAACAGCAGCGCCAGCAGCAGTAGGCGTTGCACTCAAGGATGCATCGGAGGAATCCCAGGCAGGAGAGGACTCGTCAGACTTGCCAGTGACATGGCCTGCAGGACTATTGGCTCTCCTGTCTAAGGAGGAAATTGACACTGAGGGAGTTGGTGGTGTGGTTTGCAGGAGCTTGGTTACAAGAGGAAGGGATTTAGTGGTTAGTGGACTGCTTCCACTGTCATCCAAAGTTTTTGAACTTGTCACTGACTTATGATGAATGCGCTGCAGGTGACGTATAAGGGAGGATGTTCCGAGGTGGTTAACGTCCTTATCCCTACTTATTACAGCTTGACAAAGGCAACACACGGCTTGACACCTGTTGTCCGCATTTGTGTACAGGATGCATACCTTCATGTCCCCATTTATCCACCTCATCAGGCGTAACTCAGATTTGCGGTACAGGACTGTCATTGCCAATTTCAGACGTTGCTGTTTGGTCTCTCCATGGCCCTGAGAATTTTCACCAAGGTAATGGCGGAAATGATGGTGCTCCTGTGCAAGCAAGGTGTCACAATTATCCCGTACTTGGGCGATCTCATAAAAGCGAGATCAAGAGAGCAGTTGCTGAACAGCATATCACTTTCACTGAAAGTGTTACAGCAACACGGCTGGATTCTCAATATCCCGAAGTCGCAATTGATTCCTACTACTCGTCTGTCTTTCTTGGGCATGATTCTGGACACAGACCAGAAGAGGGTTTATCTCCTGATAGAAAAGGCCCAGGAACTCATGACTCTTGTCAGGAACCTATTGAAACCAAAACAGGTGTCAGTGCATCACTGCACTCGAGTCCTGGGAAAGATGGTGGCATCATACGAGGCCATTCCATTCGGCAGGTTCCATGCGAGGACTTTCCAATGGGACCTACTGGACAAGTGGTCCGGGTCACATTTACAGATGCATTGGTTGATCACCCTGTCCCCCAGGGTCAGGGTATCACTCTTGTGGTGGCTGCAGAGTGCTCACCTTCTCGAGGGACGCAGATTCAGCATTCAGGGCTGGATCCTGGTGACCACAGACGCAAGCCTCCAAAGTTGGGGAGCAGTCACACAGGGAAGAAATTTCCAAGGTCTTTGGTCAAGTCAAGAGACTTGTCTTCACATCAACATCCTGGAACTAAGGGCCATATACAATGCCCTACGTCAAGCGAAGACCTTACTTTGCGACCAACCGGTTCTGATCCAGTCAGACAACGTCACCGCAGTGGCTCATGTAAACCGCCAAGGCGGCACACGAAGCAGAGTGGCGATGGCACAAGCCACCAGAATTCTTCGCTGGGTGGAGAATCACGCAAGCGCACTGTCAGCAGTGTTCATTCCGGGAGTGGACAACTGGGAAGCAGACATCCTCAGCAGACACGACCTACATCCGGGAGAGTGGGGACTTCATCAGGAAGTCTTTGCACAGATTACAAGTCGGTGGGAACTGCCACAGATAGACATGATGCCGTCCCGGCTCAACAAAAAGCTACAGAGGTATTGCGCAAGGTCAGGAGACCCTCAGGCAGTAGCTGTAGACGCCCTAGTGACACCGTGGGTGTTCCGGTCGGTCTATGTATTTCCTCCTCTTCCTCTCATACCCAAGGTGTTGAGGATAATAAGACAAAGAGGAGTGAGAACAATCCTCATTGTTCCAGATTGGCCACGGAGGACCTGGTATCCGGATCTGCAGGAAATGCTCACAGAAGATCTGTGGCCTCTCCCTCTATGACAGGACCTGTTGCATCAGGGGCCCTGTCTGTTCCAAGACTTACCGCAGCTGCGTTTGACGGCATGGCGGTTGAATGCCGGATCCTAGCATTCCGGTTGAGGTCATCCCTACGCTGATAAAGGCTAGGAAGGATGTAACGTTAAAACATTACACCGTATATGGCGAAATTATGTTTCTTGGTGTGAGGCCAGGAATGCTCCTACGAAAGAATTCCATCTGGGCCGTTTCCTTCACTTCCTACAAACTGGAGTGAATTTGGGCCTAAAATTAGGCTCTATTAAGGTCCAGATTTCGGCCTTATCCATTTTCTTTCAAAAAGAATTGGCTTCTCTTCCAGAAGTTCAGACTTTTGTAAAAGGAGTGCTGCATATTCAGCCTCCTTTTGTGCCTCCGGTGGCACCTTGGGACCTTAACGTGGTGTTAAGTTTTCTAAAATTACACTGGTTTGAACCACTTAAAACAGTAGAGTTAAAATATCTCACATGGAAGGTGGTCATGTTATTAGCCTTGGCTTCGGCTAGGCGAGTGTCGGAATTAGCGGCTTTGTCACATAAAAGCCCATATTTGGTATTTCATGTGGATAGAGCGGAATTGCAGACCCGTCCTCAATTCCTACCAAAAGTGGTCTCATCTTTTCATATGAACCAACCTATTGTGGTGCCTGTGGCTACGCGTGACTTGGAGGATTCCGAGTTACTTGATGTGGTTAGGGCTTTGAAAATTTACGTGGCCAGGACGGCTAGAGTCAGGAAAACTGAAGCGCTGTTTGTCCTGTATGCAACCAACAAGATTGGTGCCCCTGCTTCAAAGCAGGCTATTGCTCGCCGGATTTGTAACACGATTCAGCAAGCGCATTCTATGGCTGGATTGCAGTTACTGAAATCGGTCAAGGCCCATTCCACGAGGAAAGTGGGCTCTTCTTGGGCGGCTGCCCGAGGGGTCTCGGCACTACAGCTGTGTCAAGCTGCTACTTGGTCGGGTTCACACACCTTTGCAAAATACTATAAGTTTGATACCCTGGCTGAGGAGGAACTCATGTTTGCTCAATCGGTGCTGCAGAGTCATCCGCACTCTCCCGCCCGTTTTGGAGCATTGGTATAATCCCCATGGTCCTTACGGAGTCCCCAGCATCCTCTAGGACGTTAGAGAAAATAAGATTTTAAACCTACTGGTAAATCTTTTTCTCGTAGTCCGTAGAGGATGCTGGGCGCCCGTCCCAAGTGCGGACTACTTCTGCAATACTTGTATATAGTTATTGCTTCAATAAGGGTTATGTTATAGTTGCATCGGTCCTGCACTGATGCTATGTTGTTTTTTCATACTGATAACTGGGTAGTTTATCACAAGTTATACGGTGTGATTGGTGTGGCTGGTATGAATCTTGCCCTGGATTAACAAAATCCTTTCCTCATACTGTCCGTCTCCTCTGGGCACAGTTTCTCTAACTGTGGCATAGAGGGAGGAGCCAGTGCACACCCAGAACTAAAGTCTTTCTTAAAGTGCCCATGTCTCCTGTGGAGCCCGTCTATCCCCATGGTCCTTACGGAGTCCCCAGCATCCTCTACGGACTACGAGAAAAAGATTTACCGGTAGGTTTAAAATCTTATTTTCTACTTTATTCTTTTCTATCCTAGTTTATTACGACCAACTCTCATCCAAGGAGTTTGATATTCTACTACCTGCATGCAATTTAAATTGCTTAAATTGTTTATATGGTTGATTTGTCCTTCACAATCCATAATCTGCAACTTGGATGTACTTGTGTCATTGAAAATCTTATAATAAAAATGTATATACAGATACTCAACCTGTATATTGAAAAAAAAAAAAGTTATAAGACATATGCATTCAATATTTGAAGAAACAAAATAAAATAAAGCTATCTATTGGGTTTCACTAACAAGCACATTGGAAGACTTGACTACTGTTAAAAGACATGCATTACATGGTATAGAGCCACAAACCACAATGTAGTAAAATAAAAACAAACTTACATGTGTATCAAACCTATGTGAGGCTTACATTGATAGTGCAAGATCAACACTCTATCAACTGTGCAAACTAGACTGCACATAAATGCCATAAAATTTATCTGAGATTTTAGTAAATAAGGCCCGTTGCTGTCCGGGTCACGCAGCCGTCACGGCCCGCCCCCATACGGTCCGGTCATGTCTGCGTTGTCCTGACTGTGCCCCCAAAATGGCGGCACAACGCCGCTGGCCCGACTCCTCCTGCCCAGTGACCGCCTCTGCCTGTCAATCAGGCAGAGGCGCTCACTGGGCAGAGATGCTGATCGCATCTCTGGCATGTGCCGGTGCACTGAGGCACCAGCACACACGCACTTCAGACCTGATCTCCTGTTGTGTGAATATGCACAGCAGGGATCAGGTCTGAATTAGGCCCTATATACAGCTGTCAGTAAGGCAGGGATGTGCTGCTGCCAGTGAGGCAGGGATGTGCTGCTGGTAGTGAAGCAGTGATGTGCTGCTGTCAGCGAAGCAGTGCTGTGCTGCTGTCAGCGAGACAGGGATGTGCTGCTGTCAGCGAGGCAGGGATGTGCTGCTGTCAGCGAAGCAGGGATGTGCTGCTGTCAGCGAAGCAGGGATGTGCTGCTGTCAGCGAAGCAGGGATGTGCTGCTGTCAGCGAGGCAGGGATGTGCTGCTGTCAGCGAGGCAGGGATGTGCTGCTGTCAGCGAGGCAGGGATGTGCTGCTATAAGTGAGGTAGGGATGTGCTGCTGTCATTGAAGCAGGAATGTGCTGCTGCAGTGAGGCAGAGATATGCAGCCCACTATCTCCCTATCACCCCTGCCTGAGTCACACACTTTCCCTGTCACCCCTGCCTCAGTTACCCACTATCTCCCAGTCACCGCTGCCTCAGTCAACCACTATATCTGCGATCCCTGCCTCAGTCACCCACTATACCAGTCACCCCTGCTTTAGTCACCCACTGTCACCCTATCACCCCTGCTTCAGTCACCCACTATCCCTGTCAACCCTGCCTCAGTCACCCACTATCTCCCAGTCACCCCTGCCTCAGTCAGCCACTATCCCTGTCACCCCTGCCTCAGTCTCTTACTGTCCCTGTCACCCCTGCCACAGTCATCCACTATCTCCCTATCACCCCTGCCTTAGTCATTTATTATACCTGTCACCCACTTTCTTCCCATACTTACCCAACCCCTTCCTATCACCCCTCCCTCAGTAACCCACTATCTCCCTGTCACCCACTATCTCCCAGTCACCCCGGCCTCAGTCACCCACTATCTCCCACTCATACATGCTTCAGTCACCCACTATCTCCCAGTCATCCCTGCCTCAGTCACCTACTGACACCAGTGCAGACATTTCTGCTGCGGCCTCTCCACTCTCCAGCGTGAACGTCCTGACGACTGAGGAAATCCGCTTCCTAGTTGAGGACTCCGGGAATGAACACTGCCGATATTGCTGTCAGATGACTTTCTACCCAACGGAGGATTTTTGATACTTCCAGCTTTGCCATGCAGTTTCGAGTGCCGCCTTGATGATTTGTGTACACTACCGTGGTGGCGTTGTCAGATTGTACTTGAACAGGCTTGTTCTGTACTAGAGGCAGGGCCAGTGTCAATTAATTGAACACTGCCTGCAATTCCAGAATGTATATCAGGAGGAGAGATTCCTCCCTGGTCCACCGACCCTGTAGAAAGTGTTGCTCCAACACCATGGCCCAGCCCAAAAGACTGGCATCCATTGTCAGGAGGACACAGTTGGAGATCCAGAAGGGATGGCCCCTGCTCAACTGTTGGTCCTGTAGCCACCAGCTCAGTGTCAGACGAACCTCCGGAGTCAAGGAGATCATTTGAGACATCATCCGATGAGGCAGGCCGTCCCACTTGGAGAGGATTAACCTCTGCAGAGGGCGGTAATGAAATTGAGCGTACTCTACCATATCGAAAGCCGACACCATGAGGTCTAGTACTTGCATCGCCGTGTGTATCAACACTCTTGGGCGAGAGAGGACGATACTGTCCTGAATTTTCAGGACTTTCTCTGGAGACAGAAACAATTGTTGGCTGTGTGTGTCCAGCAGTGCCCCTAGGTGCACAATGTTCCGAGCAGGGACCAGCGAGGACTTTTTTCAGTTGATGAGCCACCCGTGGACTTTTAGGAATTGGACCGCCAGTTCCAGATAACTGTGGAGAACCTCTTGGGAGTTCACCAGGATCAGCAAGTCGTCCAGATTTGGCAGGATCCTGATTCTCTGATGGTGAAGGGTCGTCATCACGGCCATGACCTTGGTGAATATCCGAGGTGCCGTGGCCAAACCAGAAGGCAGGACTTGAAATCCAAAAACAAACCAGGCACAACACTGCTTAGCTTCCATCATCAGATGAGATTAGACCAGTGGCGTAACTACTGCCCCCGCAGTCCTCGCGGTGGCTTGGGGGCGAGGGGCTGCGGGGGCGCCACTGATTTACAGCAGACTGACATGCGGACGAGCGTCCGCATGTCAGTCTGCAGTCTCCTTCCCTCCGCCGCTTTTTGGAGGGACACGGAGGGCACACAGCGCGCCTCCCTGTGTCCCTCCTGCTGCATCATCTCCGGCGGCCGCGGGTCTAATAGGGGGAAGTGCCGTCCGTGAGCTCTAATTGGCTCACGAACCGGCACTTCCCCCTATTAGACCCGCGGCCGCCGGAGATGATGCAGCAGGAGGGACACAGGAGAGACGAGCTGTGCCCTCCGTGTCCCTCCAAAAAGCGACGGCGGGGGGGGTAAATATCTGGCACTGGGGGCATATATGGCACGGGGGGGGGAGGAATATCTGGCACTGGGGCATTTCTGGCACTGGGGGGAATATCTGGCACTGGGGGCATATCTGGCACTGGGGGGGATATCTGGCACTGGGGCATATATGGCACTGGGGGGGAATATCTGGCACTGGGGGCATATATGGTACTGGGGGGGGGTATCTGGCACTGGGGGCATATATGGCACGGGGGGCATATATGGCACTGGGGGGAATATCTGGCACTGGGGGCATATATGGCACTGGGGGGGAATATCTGGCACTGGGGGCATATGTGTACCTGGCACATGGGGACGACGACTATATTTGGCACTGGGGCATGTAAGTACCTGGCACCGTGGGGGAATATCTGGCACTGGGGACATATGTAGCACTGGGAGCACAGCCCTAGCAACAAGGACTACCTCCTAGCAACGAGCATGACACCCAGTGCATGAAACATCTGGCAACGAGCATGACACCCAGTGCATGAAACACCTGGCAACGAGCATGACACCCAGTGCATGAAACCCCGGGCAACGAGCATGACACCCTGAGCATGAAAACCCCTGGCACCGTGCATGGAACCAAGAGCATGAAACCCCTGGCAACGAGCATGACACCCAGTGCATGAAACCCCTGACAACGAGCAGGTAATTGAAAAGTAATTAGAAGCCTTACTGTAGGACTTAATGTGTAATGTGCATTACGGTGTGTGGCATAATGTATCACGGACATTGCGGTGTGTGTCATAATGTGTCGCAGGCATTACGGTGTATGGTATACTATATCGCGGGCATTGTGATATGTGGTATAATGTCTCAGGGTCATTGCAGTGTGTGGCATAATGTATCACGGACATTGCGGTGTGTGTCATAATGTGTCAGGCATTACGGTGTGTGGTATACTATATCACGGGCATTGTGGTATGTGGTATAATGTCTCAGGGTCATTGCAGTGTGGCATAATACATAACGGGCATTGCGATGTGTGGCATAGGGTATAACGGGCAGGGCATTGCCCACGCACTCACACGTACAAGCAATGCATTTCACGCCTACCTCCAGCCTCAGTTACAGGCTGCTGCCGCCTACCCCCCTCCCTGCATCAGCTGCAAAGGCAGCAAAATATTTTGACCAAAGTCTAAAGGCCCGTACACATTAAACGATGTCGCTCTGTGAGCTACATCGTCTAATGTTTCCCCTCCCGGGCCGGCCGGCGGCCGACTGTACACACTGAGCGATATGACCGCTCATATCGCTCAGTGACGTCACGCCCCCGCCAGCCCTGCATGAAGGTCGTGGACGACAGTCCACATCCTTCCTGCATGCCCTACCGACAGCGAAGATTGTTGGCGACCCGCGGGGCCGCGCATCGTTTGTCGCTGGCTGCATACACACTTAACGATAAAATGAGCGACGTCGCTCATTAAATCGTTAAGTGTGTACGGACCTTAAACAATTTGGTTTGGTTAATAAAATAATTTTGCACAGAACAGTGATGTTATACGAACATTTTCATTAAACATTTAAAAAAATCAAATGTTTATTCTTACAGTGAAATTTTACATTTCTGAATAAAAAAAATAAATTTAAAAAAAGCGATGAAATTCCATAGACAAAAAACCTTACGGTTTCACATGTCCCATTAAGGCTTCTTAGACATGATCGAAATTTCAGAAACCTGTTGTAACTCTTCCACTCAAACTCCAAAAAGCAATGAAATTCCGATCATTGAGGCTGACGCCTTAATGGACGTGTTCCTTGCGTAATACAGATATGGTATGCCATCACAGCCTGTGGGTAAGTGCAGATTCGGTCTGAATTACCCCCTGTGTTTCTCTGTCCCCCCCATTAGTGCTGCTTAGTGTTCCCTCTATCCACACACTTCTGTTCCCCCATCCACACCGCTCTCCTCCCTCCAATCAACAACACTCTTACCTCATCTGAGCAGCTTTGTCTTCCGCTCAGACCTTCAGTTGCATAGACTGCATGTGTGTATTCCAATGAGCACACAAATCTGTGAATTAGCAGCTCCACCATTGTGTGAGTGACAGCAATCTCACTCTGTGAGAGTGCTGAATCTGCACTTACCCACAGGCTGTGATGGCATACCATATCTGTATTGCGCAAGGAACACGTCCATTAAGGCGTCAGCCTTAATGATCGGAATTTCATTGCTTTTTGGAGTTTGAGTGGAAGAGTTACAACAGGTTTCTGAAATTTCGATCATGTCTAAGAAGCCTTAATGGGACATGTGAAACCGTAAGGTTTTTTGTCTATGGAATATATATATATATCACAAACATATATGATTCATACATATATCACACACACATACATGATACATACATGAGAAAGACCTGGGATGGTGATGAGGCCAGGGCCCCCTGCTGATGTTGCGTTGAGGAAGGCAGTGTTCCAGGGCGGATGCCAGTCGGGGAGAGCGCCGCGCAGCCCGGGAAAAATACTGCTGAGGAGCTACATCTGGAAGAGCCCCTGGGAGGGAGAGTGCCACATGCCCCATCCTGCGCGGCAGACTCTGCAGGCCTGCACATGGGAAGGGAGGTCTCTGGCCACACATACTCACCCTTCTGCTGAAGCCCTGCTGCTGTCCCCATCAGCGATCTCCAGCGGGGAGCGGGGCCAGGATGAACCTCAACCTGTGAGAACTATCTTCATGATCAAGAGATCTCATATGCAAGATAAGTATGTTTTGGGATAGGGCTGGGGAGGGCGGCTGCTCGGGCACACCCCCGTCAAGTTAAGGAGATTTAACTGAGGAAGCACAAGGGAACTCTCGTCAGGGGACAACAACTGCAGGGAGACCACATCTTTTCAGATGAACATGGGAGGGCGGAAGGCTGCCTAATACTGAAGCACCCTCAGACATTAAACCATATGCAACAACTATTGCAAGCATTCCTGGGGGAAGGTCTGCAGCAGACGGATTTGCATACGGTGATGTCATCCAAGCAGTGGGCCAAAGTTGGCTGGAACCCTCATCTGTATATGAAAAGAGAAAAGGGGCATGCAGGGCATGGCGGCCTTTTGCGGCGCTTGGATAACCCCAAGTTTGCATTAAACACCCCCACCCTCCTTCGGTGTGGGGCTCATGTTGGCCATGCCCAAGCCCCTGAAGCATTCAAGCTGATTTCTTGCAGCAGCTGGGCACTGTAACAGCTTCAGAGCTGCTCTACAAGACAAGTAAAAGGGTGTGGGCCCTGCAGCACCACCTGTAGTTTGCATACACACATATATAGGACAGCATCTCTTATATGCCCCAGGGTCAATAAAATAGTATCCTTGTCTAGGCTATCCATCCCCTCAGATAAGGTATTTGTCCATGCCGCTACAGCACTACACACCCAGGCCGACGCAATTGCCGGTCTGAGTAAGGTACCTGAATGTGTATAAATGGACTTCAGGGTAATCTCCTGTTTGCGGTCAGCACACTCTTTGAGGGTAGCCGTATCCTGGGACGGGAGGGCTACCTTCTTGGATAAGCGTGTTAATGCTTTGTCCACCCTAGGGGAGGATTCCCATCGTAACCTATCCGTTGATGGGAAAGGATACGCCATAAGAATCCTTTTGGAAATCTGCAGTCTTTTATCTGGAGATTCACAAGCTTTTTCACATAACTCGTTCAGCTCGTGTGAGGGGGGAAAGGTTACCTCAGGCTTCTTACCCTTGTACATATGTACCCTCTTGTCAGCGACAGGGGGTTCCTCTGTGATGTGCAAAACATCTTTTATTGCCATAATCATAAATCGAATGGATTTTGCCAATTTTGGCTGTAACTTTGCATCATCGTAATCGACACTGGAGTCAGAATCCGTGTCGGTATCTGTGTCAACAATCTGGGATAGTGGGCGCTTATGAGACCCTGACAGTCCCTGCAACATAGGATCAGGCATGGGTTTAAACCCTGACTGTCCCAAAGCTTCTGCCTTGTCTAATCTTTTGTGCAATGAGTTTACACTAGCATTTAAAACATTCCACATATCCATCCAATCAGCTGTCGGCGGAGACACCACATTCAATTGCTCCCGCTCCTCTCTAATATAGCCTTCTTCCTCAGACATGTCGACACACGTGTACCGACACACTACACACACAGGGAATGCTTTTTCTGAAGACAGTTTCCCCACAAGGCCCTTTGGAGAGACAAAGAGAGAGTATGCCAGCACACCCCCCAGCGCTATATAACCCAGGAATAAAACAGTAACTTAATGTTTGCCCAGTAGTGCTGCTGTATGTAATTTGCGAATTATGTGCCCCCCCCCTCTTTTCAACCCTCTTGTCTAACGTGGTATAAGCAGGGTAGAGTCCGGGGAGCTTCCTCTCAGCGGTGCTGTGGAGAAAAAATGGCGCTGGTGAGCGCTGAGGGAGAAGCCCCGCCCCCTCGGAGGCGGGCTTCTGTCCCGCTTAAACTGTAAAATTGGTGGGGGCTTATACATATATAAAGTGCCCAGCTGTATATATGTTATATTTTTGCGAAAGAGGTTTATATTGCTGCCCAGGGCGCCCCCCCTGCGCCCTGCACCCTTACAGTGACCGGAGTATGTGAGGTGTATGGGAGCAAAGGCGCACAGCTGCAGTGCTGTGCGTTACCTCAGTGAAGATCATGAAGTATTCTGCCGCCTCTGAAGTCTTCTTTTCTTCTCATACTCACCCGGCTTCTATCTTCCGGCTCTGCGAGGGGGACGGCGGCGCGGCTCTGGGACGGACGGCGAGGGTGAGATCCTGCGTACCAATCCCACTGGAGCTAATGGTGTCCAGTAGCCTAAGAAGCAGGACCTTGCAACTCAGAGAGTAGGGCTGCTTCTCTCCCCTCAGTCCCTCGATGAGGGAGTCTGTTGCCAGCAGTGCTCCCTGAAAATTAAAAACCTAACAAAATACTTTCTGTCAGAAAGCTCAGGAGAGCTCCTGAAAAGCACCCAGTCTCCACTGGGTACAGTATCAAACTGAGGTCTGGAGGAGGGGCATAGAGGGAGGAGCCAGTGCACACCCAGAACTAAAGTCTTTCTTAAAGTGCCCATGTCTCCTGCGGAGCCCGTCTATCCCCATGGTCCTTACGGAGTCCCCAGCATCCTCTAGGACGTTAGAGAAAATAGGATTTTAATACCTACCGGTAAATCCTTTTCTCTTAGTCCGTAGAGGATGCTGGGCACCCGTCCCAGTGCGCACTGTGTCTGCAGTTATTAAATGGCCCTTAACTCCAGAACATTTATGTGGAGATGAAAACATCCAAGGAAGACTTGACCATCTTCCTTGGATGTTTTCCCCCTGTGTGACTGCTCTCCAGCCTCGGAGGGTTGCATCCGTGGTCCCTAGGATCCCCTCCTGGATCCCGAACCATCGCCCCTCTAGGTGGTGAGAACTGTGCAGCCACCAATGGAGTGAGATTCTGATCTTGGAAGACAGGATTATCCTCCGGTGCATGTGTAGGTGGGATCCGGACCACTTGTCCAACAGGTCCCACTGGAACACTCTGGCATGGAACCTGCCAAACTGAATGGCCTCGTAGGCCGCAACCATCTTCCCCAGCAACTGAATGCATTGATGGATTAACACTCTTGCTGGTTTCAGAATTTGTTTGACCAGACTCTGGATCTCCAGAGCCTTTCCACTAGAAGAAAACCTCTTCTGTGTCCAGTATCACTCCCAAAAACAACAACCGCGTCATTGGGACCAACTGCGATTTTGGCAAGTTTAGGAGCCAACCATGTTGTTGAAGAACTGTCAGGGAGAGTAGATGTTTTGCACCAACTGGTCCCTGGATCTCGCCTTTATCAGGAGATCATCCAAGTACGGGATAATTGTGACTCCTTGCTTGCGAAGGAGGACCATCATTTCCGCCATCACCCTGGTGAAAATCCTCGGAGCCGTGGACAGACCAAACGGCAACGTCTGAAATTGGTAATGACAATCCTGAATTGCAAACCTCAGGTAGCTTGATGCAGTGGCTAAATGGGAACATATAAGTAGGCATCCTTTATGTCTACCAAAACCATGAAATCTCCTTTATCCCCCGGACTGGAGATCACTACCCTGAGAGATTCCATCTTGAAATTGAATTTCTTTAGGTAGAAATTAAGGGATTTCAGATTTAAGATTGGTCTGACTGAGCCGTCCGGCTTCGGGACCACGAAGAGGCTTGAATAAAAACCTTCTCCCTGCTGACTAAGGCTGATTTGAACAATCGGTGAGGGGGAACGTCTTGAAACCCCAGTTTGTACCCTTGGGACACTATTTGTAAAACCCACGAGTCCAGGTCCGAATGAATCCAGAACTGACTGAAGAGTTTTAGACGTGCCCCCCACTGGTGCGGGCTCCTGCAAGAGAGCCCCAGCGTCATGCAGTGGATTTGGCAGAAGCAGAGGACGATCTCTGCTCCTGCGATCTTGAAGAGGCTACAGACCTCTTCCCTCTTTTCCTTCCTCTACCTGCAAAGAAAGGGGAATCTTAACTTCTTGCATATCTATCTATTGGGCCGAAATGACTGCGTCAGATAATGATGCGTCTTCATCCGTTGAGAGGGAACATAGGGCAAGAAGGACGACTTACCTGCGGGAGCTGCCGAGATCAAATTAACTAGGCCGTCGCCAAACAAGGCTTCACCTTCATAGGGAAGAGACTCCCTTTCTTCTTGGAGTCAGCATCAGCATTCCCTTGGTGAATCCACAATGCCCTCCTATCCGAGACTGCCATGAAATTGGCCCGTGAGCACTTGTGCCCGGTGTAGGATTTTTAAATATGTGTAGTTTACTGTATGCAAGGGTTTAAAACCTTTTAGGAACTGAGATCTAAGGTGTATTACATGTAGTTTAAAAAAAACAAAAAAGGTTTATTTTAAGGCAGTAGTTTCCAAACTGGGGTTCTTGCACTGGTAGCATAGTTTGGTGGTCCAGGACCAATTAAAATTATTTATACTTTAATAAATTGGCAAAACCATTCCCTCACAACATAACTGAACCTGAGGATGACATGCTATAAACACAATTTACTTAATTTTATATTTTTTTCTGAATTTCTCAATAAAAAAAACTTTGGCCTAGGGGTGTCGTGAAACAAATTTTGATACTCTATGGCAGGGGTGTCAAACCCATGGGCCGCATGCCGCCCCCAATGCATCCTTTTGTGGCCCACAGGCCGAGGTCCGACAGGGGTCCTTTTGTGGCCCGATCACCTTGCTTAGAGCGAGGGCAGGAGAGTGCAGCCAGAGTCTTTGCTTTCTATGTGCGGCACCATCTTCCCGAAGAGATCACCGGGAAGATAGTGCCCCTTCCACTGGCTACAGCACAGGTATACTGGGGTGGGGTAGCAAACTGGGGGCCCCAATGGGCCCCTCCAGCAGTCCCTCTACCAAAACACGTCTTTTGGTGGTTTTGCGGTGTTGTTATAACTACATGGTGACGATACTGTAGCACAGAGATTTTCAACCATTTACAACTCACGTCACACAGAACAAGATTTAAATATTGACAAGGCACACTGAAATATAATGGTGATGCATGGTGCAGTATCGTGTCCTAGGATGTCATGTCGCAGCTTCTCCATAGGTAACGCCTGAACAGGCCCGGTGACAGGGGGGACAAAGGGGACACTTGTTCAGGGCTCCAAGTATTAAGAACAGAAATAATGGGGCCACAGTGCCAATATTGCTTTTTAAAGTGTATCCACCAACTGCTCAATTTAAGCAGGAAAACAATTAACAGGCCAACTAAACCCTCCCCCCTCCTTTTACCCCATCACTTTGTCCAGTCCCTGTGGTCCATACTGTATTGCCATTATTATGCATTTTGCTCTGCTGGCCCTTTTCTGAATGTCCCTGCCACCGCCACCGAAGAGCTGGATAGCCCAGTATGAAAACCACCTGCCGGCCTCACTGACGGTCCGAGTCAAAGGCTCCATTTTTTTTAAAGATCCCTCTGCCAAGTTAAGGGGGGGGTAAGGGGGCCCCAGAGATATCAGTGTACTGGGCCCCGAGATTTCTGTTGCTAGCCCTGACCCTCAGGGGCGTATCTACCCCTTGGCCAGGATGGCACTTGCCAGGGGCACCATCCAGCTGTGCCAACCGTGGCTAAGGGATAGAGTTCTGCAGTCTCGAAAGGGCGCTATGGCAATCAGCGTGGGACTGACCAATTAGACGGTGAGGGAAGGATACTGAAATTGTCCCAACCCTGTTACAGTTTGAAACGCCCCTCAACTGCTGTCCACTGCTTCACTCCTAGCTCTGCCCCTTTGAAATTATTAATCCCTACCCCCCGGTAGGCGGAGTTCTCCAGGCCCATACTCAGGAGTCACCACTGCTGTACATTATGTGCCGGTTGTAGAGGCAGAGCGGCGAACATCAGAGAACGCCACAAATTACACAGTGGGCAAGGAGATGGCTGGAGACAGCTGCACAGCCATGCCTTGCAAGTTCGAGAGAGCTGTTGAATTTCAGCACTTCAAGTCAGAGCCTGCCCCCTGCTGCCCAAGCAGTCCGTGACAGTTAGTGTCGAGGAGGGGGGGATTTGTGCATGTGTGCTATCAGTGTGTGTGTGGGGGGGTGGGGGGGTGGAGGATGTGTGTGACTGTGAGGGAGCTGTCAGTGTCAGTGGGGAGAGGAGCAGGAGGGAGTTGTTAGTGTGTGGAAGTGATGAGAGTTGTCAGTACTGGGGAAATTTAGGAGTGTGTGTTTGTGAGAGGTTTCAGTTGGGGAATTAGAGTTCATACAGTAATTAAATGTTTTCATATTGAGAACTACATCTCCCAGCATATACAGTGTGCTGGGGATGCTAACAAGCTTTATTTAAAAGTTTAAAAAACATTGCTTTTATGACTGCAATGGTTAAAAAGGGAGAGCTATAAATCAATTTATCAGTGAATGATCGCAGTTTGAGCTGTTACATTTTACTGAACCACCTATCCCTCCACACTCACTACCTGTCCTCAGGATACATTTACCATCCCGGCAGACGGTATACCGGCGGTCATTTGACCGATGTTGGAATCCTGACACCACTTGGGAGACTGGTGCCGGCACACAGACAGCCAACATCCCGAAGGCGAGTATTGGAGGGAGGGTTAGGACCGGGGGAGCGGGTGTTAGGGAAGGCACTAGGAGGGGGGGGGGGGGTTAGTCCAGTATCCTGGGACGGGAGGGCTACCTTCTTGGATAAGCGTGTTAATGCTTTGTCCACCCTAGGGGAGGATTCCCATCGTAACCTATCCGTTGATGGGAAAGGATACGCCATAAGAATCCTTTTGGAAATCTGCAGTCTTTTATCTGGAGATTCCCAAGCTTTTTCACATAACTCGTTCAGCTCGTGTGAGGGGGGAAAGGTTACCTCAGGCTTCTTTCCCTTGTACATATGTACCCTCTTGTCAGCGACAGGGGGTTCCTCTGTGATGTGCAAAACATCTTTTATTGCCATAATCATAAATCGAATGGATTTTGCCAATTTTGGCTGTAACTTTGCATCATCGTAATCGACACTGGAGTCAGAATCCGTGTCGGTATCTGTGTCAACAATCTGGGATAGTGGGCGCTTATGAGACCCTGACAGTCCCTGCAACATAGGATCAGGCATGGGTTGAAACCCTGACTGTCCCAAAGCTTCTGCCTTGTCTAATCTTTTGTGCAATGAGTTTACACTAGCATTTAAAACATTCCACATATCCATCCAATCAGCTGTCGGCGGAGACACCACATTCATTTGCTCCCGCTCCTCTCTAATATAGCCTTCTTCCTCAGACATGTCGACACACGTGTACCGACACACTACACACACAGGGAATGCTTTTTCTGAAGACAGTTTCCCCACAAGGCCCTTTGGAGAGACAGAGAGAGAGTATGCCAGCACCCCCCCCAGCGCTATATAACCCAGGAATAAAACAGTAACTTAATGTTTGCCCAGTAGTGCTGCTGTATGTAATTTGCGAATTATGTGCCCCCCCACCCCTCTTTTCAACCCTCTTGTCTAACGTGGTATAAGCAGGGTAGAGTCCGGGGAGCTTCCTCTCAGCGGTGCTGTGGAGAAAAAATGGCGCTGGTGAGTGCTGAGGGAGAAGCCCCGCCCCCTCGGAGGCGGGATTCTGTCCCGCTTAAACTGTAAAATTGGTGGGGGCTTATACATATATAAAGTGCCCAGCTGTATATATGTTATATTTTTGCGAAAGAGGTTTATATTGCTGCCCAGGGCGCCCCCCCTGCGCCCTGCACCCTTACAGTGACCGGAGTATGTGAGGTGTATGGGAGCAAAGGCGCACAGCTGCAGTGCTGTGCGTTACCTCAGTGAAGATCATGAAGTCTTCTGCCGCCTCTGAAGTCTTCTTTTCTTCTCATACTCACCCGGCTTCTATCTTCCGGCTCTGCGAGGGGGACGGCGGCGCGGCTCTGGGACGGACGGCGAGGGTGAGATCCTGCGTACCAATCCCACTGGAGCTAATGGTGTCCAGTAGCCTAAGAAGCAGGACCTTGCAACTCAGAGAGTAGGGCTGCTTCTCTCCCCTCAGTCCCTCGATGAGGGAGTCTGTTGCCAGCAGTGCTCCCTGAAAATTAAAAACCTAACAAAATACTTTCTGTCAGAAAGCTCAGGAGAGCTCCTGAAAAGCACCCAGTCTCCACTGGGTACAGTATCAAACTGAGTTCTGGAGGAGGGGCATAGAGGGAGGAGCCAGTGCACACCCAGAACTAAAGTCTTTCTTAAAGTGCCCATGTCTCCTGCGGAGCCCGTCTATCCCCATGGTCCTTACGGAGTCCACAGCATCCTCTAGGACGTTAGAGAAAATAGGATTTTAATACCTACCGGTAAATCCTTTTCTCTTAGTCCGTAGAGGATGCTGGGCACCCGTCCCAGTGCGTACTGTGTCTGCAGTTATTAAATGGCCCTTAACTCCAGAACAATTATGTGGAGATGAAAACATCCAAGGAAGACTTGACCATCTTCCTTGGATGTTTTCCCCCTGTGTGACTGCTCTCCAGCCTCGGAGGGTTGCATCCGTGGTCCCTAGGATCCCGTCCTGGATCCCGAACCATCGCCCCTCTAGCTGGTGAGAACTGTGCAGCCAGCAATGGAGTGAGATTCTGGTCTTGGAAGACAGGATTATCCTCCGGTGCATGTGTAGGTGGGATCCGGACCACTTGTCCAACAGGTCCCACTGGAACACTCTGGCATGGAACCTGCCAAACTGAATGGCCTCGTAGGCCGCAACCATCTTCCCCAGCAACTGAATGCATTGATGGATTAACACTCTTGCTGGTTTCAGAATTTGTTTGACCAGACTCTGGATCTTCAGAGCCTTTCCACTAGAAGAAAACCTCTTCTGTGTCCAGTATCACTCCCAAAAACAACAACCGCGTCATTGGGACCAACTGCGATTTTGGCAAGTTTAGGAGTCAACCATGTTGTTGAAGAACTGTCAGGGAGAGTAGATGTTTTGCACCAACTGGTCCCTGGATCTCGCCTTTATCAGGAGATCATCCAAGTACGGGATAATTGTGACTCCTTGCTTGCGAAGGAGAACCATCATTTCCGCCATCACCCTGGTGAAAATCCTCGGAGCCGTGGACAGACCAAACGGCAACGTCTGAAATTGGTAATGACAATCCTGAATTGCAAACCTCAGGTAGCTTGATGCAGTGGCTAAATGGGAACATATAAGTAGGCATCCTTTATGTCTACCAAAACCATGAAATCTCTTTTATCCCCCGGACTGGAGATCACTACCCTGAGAGATTCCATCTTGAAATTGAATTTCTTTAGGTAGAAATTAAGGGATTTCAGATTTAAGATTGGTCTGACTGAGCCGTCCGGCTTCGGGACCACGAAGAGGCTTGAATAAAAACCTTCTCCCTGCTGACTAAGGCTGATTTGAACAATCGGTGAGGGGGAACGTCTTGAAACCCCAGTTTGTACCCTTGGGACACTATTTGTAAAACCCACGAGTCCAGGTCCGAATGAATCCAGAACTGACTGAAGAGTTTTAGACGTGCCCCCCACTGGTGCGGGCTCCTGCAAGAGAGCCCCAGCGTCATGCAGTGGATTTGGCAGAAGCAGAGGACGATCTCTGCTCCTGCGATCTTGAAGAGGCTACAGACCTCTTCCCTCTTTTCCTTCCTCTACCTGCAAAGAAAGGGGAATCTTAACTTCTTGCATATCTATTGGGCCGAAATGACTGCGTCAGATAATGATGCGTCTTCATCCGTTGAGAGGGAACATAGGGCAAGAAGGATGACTTACCTGCGGGAGCTGCCGAGATCAAATTAACTAGGCCGTCGCCAAACAAGGCTTCACCTTCATAGGGAAGAGACTCCCTTTCTTCTTGGAGTCAGCATCAGCATTCCCTTGGTGAATCCACAATGCCCTCCTATCCGAGACTGCCATGAAATTGGCCCGTGAGCACTTGTGCCCGGTGTAGGATTTTTAAATATGTGTAGTTTACTGTATGCAAGGGTTTAAAACCTTTTAGGAACTGAGCTCTAAGGTGTATTACATGTAGTTTAAAAAAAACAAAAAAGGTTTATTTTATGGCAGTAGTTTCCAAACTGGGGTTCTTGCACTGGTAGCATAGTTTGGTGGTCCAGGACCAATTAAAATTATTTATACTTTATTAAATTGGCAAAACCATTCCCTCACAACATAACTGAACCTGAGGATGACATGCTATAAACACAATTTACTTAATTTTATATTTTTTTCTGAATTTCTCAATAAGAAAAACTTTGGCCTAGGGGTGCCGTGAAACAAATTTTGATACTCTAGGGCAGGGGTGTCAAACCCATGGGCCGCATGCCGCCCCCAATGCATCCTTTTGTGGCCCACAGGCCGGGGTCCGGCAGGGGTCCGACAGGGGTCCTTTTGTGGCCCGATCACCTTGCTTAGAGCGAGGGCAGGAGAGTGCAGCCAGAGTCTTTGCTTTCTATGTGCGGCACCATCTTCCCGAAGAGATCACCGGGAAGATAGTGCCCCTTCCACTGGCTACAGCACAGGTATACTGGGGTGGGGTAGCAAACTGGGGGCCCCAATGGGCCCCTCTAGCAGTCCCTCTACCAAAACACGTCTTTTGGTGGTTTTGCTGTGTTGTTATAACTACATGGTGACGATACTGTAGCACAGAGATTTTCAACCATTTACAACTCACGTCACACAGAACAAGATTTAAATATTGACAAGGCACACTGAAATATAATGGTGATGCATGGTGCAGTATCGTGTCCTAGGATGTCATGTCGCAGCTTCTCCATAGGTAACGCCTGAACAGGCCCGGTGACAGGGGGGACAAAGGGGACACTTGTTCAGGGCTCCAAGTATTAAGAACAGAAATAATGGGGCCACAGTGCCAATATTGCTTTTTAAAGTGTATCCACCAACTGCTCAATTTAAGCAGGAAAACAATTAACAGGCCAACTAAACCCTCCCCCCTCCTTTTACCCCATCACTTTGTCCAGTCCCTGTGGTCCATACTGTATTGCCATTATTATGCATGTTGCTGTGCTGGCCCTTTTCTGAATGTCCCTGCCACCGCCACCGAAGAGCTGGATAGCCCAGTATGAAAACCACCTGCCGGCCTCACTGACGGTCCGTGTCAAAGGCTCCATTTTTTTTTAAAGATCCCTCTGCCAAGTTAAGGGGGGGTTGAGGGGGCCCCAGAGATATCAGTGTACTGGGCCCCGAGATTTCTGTTTCTGGCCCTGACCCTCAGGGGCGTATCTACCCCTTGGCCAGGATGGCACTTGCCAGGGGCACCATCCAGCTGTGCCAACCGTGGCTAAGGGATAGAGTTCTGCAGTCTCGAAAGGGCGCTATGGCAATCAGCGTGGGACTGACCAATTAGACGGTGAGGGAAGGATACTGAAATTGTCCCAACCCTGTTACAGTTTGAAACGCCCCTCAACTGCTGTCCACTGCTTCACTCCTAGCTCTGCCCCTTTGAAATTATTAATCCCTACCCCCCGGTAGGCGGAGTTCTCCAGGCCCATACTCAGGAGTCACCACTGCTGTACATTATGTGCCGGTTGTAGAGGCAGAGCGGGGAACATCAGAGAACGTCACAAATTACACAGTGGGCAAGGAGATGGCTGGAGACAGCTGCACAGCCATGCCTTGCAAGTTCGAGAGAGCTGTTGAATTTCAGCACTTCAAGTCAGAGCCTGCCCCCTGCTGCCCAAGCAGTCCGTGACAGTTAGTGTCGAGGAGGGGGGGATTTGTGCATGTGTGCTATCAGTGTGTGTGTGTGTGTGTGGGGGGGGGGGGGGGGGTGGAGGATGTGTGTGACTGTGAGGGAGCTGTCAGTGTCAGTGGGGAGAGGAGCAGGAGGGAGTTGTCAGTGTGTGGAAGTGATGAGAGTTGTCAGTACTGGGGAAATGTGTGTGTGTGTGTGTACTAGATTTAGGAGTGTGTGTTTGTGAGAGGTTTCAGTTGGGGAATTAGAGTTCATACAGTAATTAAATGTTTTCATATTGAGAACTACATCTCCCAGCATATACAGTGTGCTGGGGATGCTAACAAGCTTTATTTAAAAGTTTAAAAAACATTGCTTTTATGACAGCAATGGTTAAAAAGGGAGAGCTATAAATCAATTTATCAGTGAATGATCGCAGTTTGAGCTGTTACATTTTACTGAACCACCTATCCCTCCACACTCACTACCTGTCCTCAGGATACATTTACCATCCCGGCAGACGGTATACCGGCGGTCATTTGACCGATGTTGGAATCCTGACACCACTTGGGAGACTGGTGCCGGCACACAGACAGCCAACATCCCGAAGGCGAGTATTGGAGGGAGGGTTAGGACCGGGGGAGCGGGTGTTAGGGAAGGCACTAGGAGGGGGGGGGGGGTTAGTCCAGTATCCTGGGACGGGAGGGCTACCTTCTTGGATAAGCGTGTTAATGCTTTGTCCACCCTAGGGGAGGATTCCCATCGTAACCTATCCGTTGATGGGAAAGGATACGCCATAAGAATCCTTTTGGAAATCTGCAGTCTTTTATCTGGAGATTCCCAAGCTTTTTCACATAACTCGTTCAGCTCGTGTGAGGGGGGAAAGGTTACCTCAGGCTTCTTTCCCTTGTACATATGTACCCTCTTGTCAGCGACAGGGGGTTCCTCTGTGATGTGCAAAACATCTTTTATTGCCATAATCATAAATCGAATGGATTTTGCCAATTTTGGCTGTAACTTTGCATCATCGTAATCGACACTGGAGTCAGAATCCGTGTCGGTATCTGAGTCAACAATCTGGGATAGTGGGCGCTTATGAGACCCTGACAGTCCCTGCAACATAGGATCAGGCATGGGTTGAAACCCTGACTGTCCCAAAGCTTCTGCCTTGTCTAATCTTTTGTGCAATGAGTTTACACTAGCATTTAAAACATTCCACATATCCATCCAATCAGCTGTCGGCGGAGACACCACATTCATTTGCTCCCGCTCCTCTCTAATATAGCCTTCTTCCTCAGACATGTCGACACACGTGTACCGACACACTACACACACAGGGAATGCTTTTTCTGAAGACAGTTTCCCCACAAGGCCCTTTGGAGAGACAGAGAGAGAGTATGCCAGCACACCCCCCAGCGCTATATAACCCAGCGCCGGATGCCATACCCAACCCCCTTTACTTTTTCAGGCATTTCTATCTCTCCTCTCTCTATGGTGTTCCGATTGCCCACTTTCCCTTGTGCTTTTCTCTCTCTCTCCTTTGTTTAGAGCATCAGTTTCTGTAGTCCACTTTATCCTTATTTTTTCCTGTGTTTCACTATCTCTCTGATGTAATGAGGATGTATGGTCTAGAGGGATCAGTAATGCATTGTACTGTATAGAGGCGTCAGGGATGTAGCGTAGGGTATAGAGGCGTCAGGGATGTAGCGTAGGTTATAGAGGCATTAGGAATGTAGCGTAGGGAATAGAGGCATCAGGGATGTAGCGTAGGGTATAGAGGCGTCAGGGATGTAGCATAGGGAATAGAGGCGTCAGGGATGTAGCGTAGGGAATAGAGGCGTCAGGGATTTAGCTTAGGGAATATAGGCATCAGGGATGTACTAGCAGGTATATAGAGGTCAGTGTACTGTATAGAGGGGTCAGTAATGCAGTGATGGTTATAGAAAGGTCAGTGATGTAGTGTAGGGTATAGAGGGGTCAGTTATGTAGTGTGGGGTAAAGAGGGGTCAGTAAAGATACTAAGCTGAAGTACTTAGAACACTTCTTGAATTAAGACACAACCTGCAAGAAAAAGTATGCAATATGGGTGAAAAGGCAAATGTCAGAGGTCTGATACAAGTGACCAGCTCCACACCTTGCACCACATAGCGTTATGTTAAACTGGGATATGTTCTTTTTTGGTGTGTGTGTGTGTGTGTGTGTGTGTGTGTGTGGGGGGGGGGGGGGGTGCCAAAGGAAATTTTTGCCATTGGCCCCTTTGGTCTAGAACCAGCCCTGATCACAAAATATTTTTGTCTGAGCAGACTGGACACTGATCAGCGTTGGCTCATTCTCAGCCCCCCGCCCAGCCTCTGCTGCCAACAGACTGCTATTAGCTAGTTAACCTTCTGCCTTCCCTATCTATGACACAGATTGCTGCTAATGCTACCAGAATGTTCCCAGTGGCTTCACACCAACAGTGAATCCCAGCCGATGATGTAGGGCAGCGTGTGGGGGAGGGGGTCAGTTGCTGTGGCTCCAACATGGTAACCGCCAATGGACTGCAATGCTTTATCGAAAGGGGGGGCGCCAGTCCCTTACTTTGCCAGGGGCGCTTGGACCCCTAGCTACACCTCTGTTGACCCTAACCGATACCCCTAAACTAACCATAATTCCTGCAGTAAAAATCCATGTTTCTATGTATATAGGGGGTCATTCCGAGTTGATCGCTTGCTGCCGTTGTTCGCTGCGTAGCAATCAGTTGAAAAAAAATGGCTAATCTGTGCATGCGCATGCTCCGTAATGCACAGATGCATGCGCATCGTACGGGTACAAAGTCCATTGTGGTTTTGCACTAGTTCTAGCGATTATTCCAATCACAGAACAGGCCACAAGGAGATTGACAGAAAGAGGGCGTTTCTGGGTGTCAACTGACCGTTTTCAGGAAGTGCTTGGAAAAATGCAGGCGTGGCAGAAGAAATGCAGACGTGGCTGGGCATTCGCTGGATGGGTGTGTGACATCAAAAGCCGTCCCTCGGTTGTTAGAATCAACGCACACGAAGTGTAACTACAGTGCTGGTCTTATTTTGAAACGATTTTGCAGGCGCTCTGCTGCTCAAGTGTTCGCACTTCTCCAAAGTGAATATACACTCTCCAGTGGGCAGCGACAATGCGTTTGCATGGCTGCTAAAAACTGCTAGCGAGCTATCAACTCAGAATGACCCCCATAGTGTATTGCAAGAAAATATCTGTAAATCCAATGGTACCGTAAGTGCGGTATATACTCGCACTTCTTTGCGGGGTGAGAACATCTCATCTAAGTGAAGTCAGCCCTATGAATAGAGTTTGTGTGATCCCTGTGCAGCAGTCACAGAAAGGGTTCATCTCTGCAGTTTGTCACTCAAATTACATTGCTGCATTTTTTCTAGAAGTGGATCTGAGAGCTGTTACCCGCAGACCAGCTACAATAATTATCCTGGGTACTCACTAGACCAGTGGTTCTCAAACTGCACCCTGGGGTGCCTCAGGACACTTGCAGGGGTGCCTTGGATTGGTGGTCCAGGACCAATTCAAAATATTTATAGTTAGTGTTATAGGCAAAACCAGTGCTGTTGGATGGCAATCATAACATATGTGCACAAGCAGAAGCAAATCCTGTCCCCTACCAAAGGGCCAGTGCTAGGGTGTTTGGCGCCTCCCTGCAAACTATTAATTTGGGCCCTCTCTCCAATACTTAATAAAGGGACAGTGCGCTCCTTAAAAAAAGAAGGTGTGGTATCACAAGGAAGGGGCATGGCCACACAATAGCACCCCAAATCAAAATACGCCACACAGTAGCACTATCTTATTGTCATTACACCGCATGTAATAATAATAATAATAATACCCACAGTCGCAGTGCCCTTTATACACATAACCACCATATCAGTGCAGCTTACACACATAATGCCAACAGTAGCAGTGCCCCTTCTACACATGCCCACGGTGGCAATCCTTTACATGGCAAATATCAACCTGGTTTTGCCATGTAAAGGATTGCCACTTTAAAAACAAACAATCAAACAAACAAAACAAAAAACAACAGGAAAAAACACAAAATCTCTCACTTTCTGATTCTCACACCCTATTACATTCCTCCCTATATATTTAAATGTTTCTATTACTGTATGTTCCCTCTTCCCTTCTCCAAACTATACACATCAACATTTTTTAGTATTTCCAGGTAAGTTTTGTGATGTAGGCCATGCACAATTTTAGTTGCCCTAATGTATTTACAGCCTTCTGGAGATATGGCTTCTGGAACTGAACACAGGATTCTAAATGTGGCTGTACCAAGGACCTATACAGTGGCATTACAGGTTGAGTATCCCTTATCCAAAATGCTTGGGACCAGAGGAATTTTGGATATCGGATTTTTCTGTATTTTGGAATAATTGCATACCATAACGAGATATTATGGTGATGGGACCTAAATCTAAGCACAGAAGGCATTTATGTTTCATATACACCTTATACACACAGCCTGAAGGTCATTTTAGCCAATATTTTTTATAACTTTGTGCATTAAACAAAGTGTGTGTACATTCACAGAATTCATTTATGTTTCATATACACCTTATACACACAGTCTGAAGTTCATTTAATACAATATTTTTAATAACTTTGAGTATTAAACAAAGTTTGTGTACACTGAGCCATCAAAACACAAAGGTTTCACTATCTCAGTCTCACTAAAAAAAGTCCGTATTTCGGAATATTCCGTATTTCGGAATATTTGGATATGGGATACTCAACCTGTATTACTTTTTTCTGCTACTGGTTCTTTAACCTATGCAAACAAGCATCTGACTTGCCTTTCCTATTGCTTTGTTACATTGCTCACCTGAAATAGTAATACTTAGATAGCTTTCCTCTTGCCATTATAATGCCCTTAATATTATAGTTAGCCTTTGCATTTTTGAGACGTGTATGATTTTGCATTTTTTGGCATTAAATGTTGCCATGTTCTTGACCATTCCTCTAGTCCAGGGGCGGAACTGCCAGAGACAACGGAGTCAGTTGCCGCCGGGCTCCAGCCCTAAAGGGGCTTCCTCCATTGCCCCCCGGCTGTTACGTGCCCTTCCTACTAAATAGACAAAGGCGCTACCAGCAGGGTCTCGCAGTTTGTACATTCCATGCCGTAACACCCTTCTTTCCACCTTCACAATGAAGCTATTGGTACTTTGCAAAAAAAAAATTATTAGCATTGCAACTCAGCAGATCAATGCAGTGTGCAGCCACACACTCCATATATCTGCTCAGCCACAAAGCTGATTATTTCTTCACAAAGTACAAGGTGAGCTCCAAATAGAATTCTCTAGCTTAGATTATACCTTTCTATGCAAGGGTAAATAGCTCAATTGTTTGACTGCAATGCCACAGGAAATGGTTTGGATCCAAGACAGTGTGACTGAATAATAAAGAAACCTTAAGATGAGTTCATGAATGTTGTATAAGTATTAGTGAGAGAAGGGGTCAGGAGCATGCTAGGCTGCAAAAAATAAGGTAGGCTGCAAGTGAAAGTAATGATCTCCTATATATTTTCCCAGATCTGTCACTCTGTGTGGCTAACTCTGGGGGAAGTCACAGCAATGGGCGGAGACGGCATCTGCAGGACGATACACCAGTGCCAGCAGCAGACCGTAACAAAGTGACAGATCAGGGAGAATATATAGGAGGTAGGGAGGTGGCCATGGTACATGGCTGGCCAAGGGACACTAGCTCATGTACCCCTTTACCACTGAGGCTGGCCACCAAGGATGGACCTGTCACCAGTGCACATGCAATAACCTCTTCTGCTGCCCTCTTTGCAACTCAGATTGCCCAGTGCTCCCCTTCGCTAACAGTCCACAAAGTTTCCCCATCTCACGATCTGCCTCCTCACCCCCACTTTCATCTCTACAGCACACGCGCATATCATACAAGATCCCATCATGCGTACGTAGGTCTGAAATGCAAGAGGGAGGTTGGGGGGAGATTGGCATGCGCCAGCAACACCACACAGCTCACTGTGACCACAGTGGAGAGGCGCTGCAACAGGACAATACACCAACCTCGGAGCAAGGAACTGCGTCGGTCAGGAGGAGAACTATTTCAATAGCATAAAAAGGTTAATGCGTCCCACCCTATGGACACCAGACTCATCAAGTCACTGTTGCCAGAGTCTCATACAATGACTCTGAACCTCTAAGCACACTATTTGACTGTCCACACCCTGCTGTGCCTATTACCCATCTCCTCCACCACCCTCAACACTGACCCACACATCATTCACCCACAAAGATACAATAAAGGTAGTTTGGATAAATTAGCTAAATGAAATGGATTTAACCAATTTATCTAAATGACCATTTTTGGATGTTTTCCAGTGTTTGTGAGCAAATGGTCAATTGTCATTTGCTGCCACATATTAGCATAATTTTGTTTCAACTAGAAAAAAAAAATGGACAGCTAATCTAAGTGTGGATCCAGTTTAAAGGTCCGTATTCACGGCCCGATTTTGGGGAGAGATGTGTGCTGAGCGAACTGCTCAGCACACATCTCTGCCCCCGCTCAGCACAGCGTGATGTGTGCTGAGCGTACGGGGGGTGGGGGGGGGGGCGCTCATTTCACCCCCTGTGTAGGGCATTCTGTGTGTATCCAGTTTAACAGGTGTGAGCATCATACAACTACTGACTTGCGAGTAACTATACAGCAGCTCCATACCTTGTGACTTGAAGAAACACCAGTTAACCCCGGGAATGCTGCAGTCAAAGCAACAATTCCTCTTCTTACATTCCGCTGCACTTATTGTGGGGTAGCCGCAATCCCTTCTGCTGTACGGTTCCACATTACATTGTTTCTTGTCACTTCCTGTTGATGCAGTAAGGAAACATCCAGGAATTACAGCAGCTTAGTTTTTTTTTTTTTTTTAACTGGGGCAATTTAGCTAGATCACAGGGCAATTTAGCTCCTTTGGTCCTTTTTTAGGACCAGTTAATCAGACAGTTGAGCAAACTGAAAAACAGCTAACAGGAAATTTCCACTTAAATGGTATTTTCTAATCTTATCTGACCATGACTAAGAATAAAGGATACACAAGATAAACTCTTAGAGCCATGGACCTTATCCATGTTTAAGCTCCATCAAATCTGTAATCAATAGCACTACATGCTCCCACTTTACCACTGTACTATATACTCTACCTGTGTTTTTAAGGTAAAAACACCATTTAACCCCAGTGACACTTGAATTAAAGCAGCAGCCTCTGGAATAGCATTCCTTAGCATTAATCCCAGGAAATCTGCAATCTTCACGCTCTTTGATAGCCATGCTACATTGCTGTTTACTTGGATGGAGCAGAGAGCACAACATCAGGACATAGGAAATATTACAATGCATGATAAGAAAGGTGTGAGCTCTACAGCAAGGCCTCTAACCCTTTGCCAGTGCCAAATACATAGGGCTTAACTCAGATCTGATCACAGCAGCAAATTTATTAGCTAAAACCATGTACACTGCAGGGGGGGGGGTGTATAATATGTGCAGAGAGAGTTAGATTTTGGTGCGGTGTGTTCAAACTGAAATCTAAATTGCAGTGTAAAAACAAAACAGCCAGTATTTACTCTGCACACAAACAATATAACCCACCTAAATCTCTCTGCAAATGTTATATCTGCCCCCCCCCCAACCCTGCAGTGCACATGGTTTTGCCCACTAGCTAACAAATTTGCTGCATCTGGGAATTACAGCAGCTTAATATTTCTTTTTACAGAAGGTTCAGCAAATTAAATTATTTAGTGAAATACTGTAATCATAACAAGTTACAGGGATATTGTAGGTAGATTTATTGTCAGTGGATAAATGTAAAAATTAAACCCTTAGGCATAGTTCCAAAATGCTGTCATTGCAATCCAGATTTTAAGGATATCATGCTTGAGCACAGGTGACTTAATTAGAACTTCGGTCAATGTGAATTAACCATTGGACTCAACCATGGTTATGCTTAAAACCCAGGGGTCTATTTAAGATCGATCTTAATCGATGTTGGGCTTCCAGGTTGAAAAAAAAACACATTTACTAACATTTTAAAATTTATATAAAAAATCATCTGTTCGTAAATGCAGTGCACATGGTTTTGCCCAACTGCTAACAAAAATCCTGCTGCGATCAACTCAGAATTACCCCCCATGGCCCTCATTCCGAGTTGTTCGCTCGCAAGCTGCTTTTAGCAGCATTGCACACGCTAAGCTGCCGCCTACTGGGAGTGAATCTTAGCATCTTAAAATTGCGAACGAAAGATTTGCAATATTGCGATAAGACATCTCTGTGCAGTTTCTGAGAAGCTCGAGACTTACTCTGCCAGTGCGATCAGTTCAGTGCTTGTCGTTCCTGGTTTGACGTCACAAACACACCCAGCGTTCGCCCAGACACTCCTCCGTTTCTCCAGCCACTCCCGCGTTTTTCCCAGAAACGGTAGCATTTTTTCCCACACGCCCCTAAAACGGCCTGTTTCCGCCCAGAAACACCCACTTCCTGTCAATCACATTACGATCACCAGAACGATGAAAAAACCGTGAGTAATATTCCTAACTGCATAGCAAATTTACTTGGCGCAGTCGCAGTGTGAACATTGCGCATGCGCATTAAGCGGAAAATCGCTGCGATGCGAAGAAAATTACCGAGCGAACAACTCGGAATGACCACCTATCTGCACTGCAGGGAAGGCAGATTTAACATGTGCAGAGAGAGTTAGATTTGGGTGTGGTGTGTTCAATCTGCAATCTAATTTGCAGTGTAAAAATAAAGCAGTCAGTATTTACCCTGCACAGAAACAAAATAACTCACCCAAATCTAACTCTTTCTGCACATGTTATATCTGCCTCCCCTGCAGTACACATGGTTTTGCCCAACTGCTAACAAAATTCCTGCTGCGATCAACTTGGAATTACCCCCATCGATTGATGTTTTCACACTGCTCGTGTATATAAGACATATAGGGCCTAATTCAGTTTGGATCGTAATACGCGTTCCAACCGCAAAAACTATGAAGAGGATGGGGGCATATACGCAGGGTCCATCCTGTGCGTGTGCCTACATTTTCTCCGGGTGCCCCGCAGAAAATGCGAATGCCTCTGCCTGTCAATCAGTAGAGGGCGTACCTTCGCAGGTATATCGCGATCATGAGCCATGTCTCCCATTTTTGTCATTATAGGTGCTCTGTGAGCTGCTGGCCATGCCCCAGCCCCTCTGTCTCCCGTGAATAGAGATTGAGGCTTATTCAGACCAGATCGC
Organism: Pseudophryne corroboree; assembly: GCF_028390025.1. NCBI lineage: Eukaryota > Metazoa > Chordata > Amphibia > Anura > Myobatrachidae > Pseudophryne > Pseudophryne corroboree. The sequence goes on along the minus strand of NW_026968119.1, from coordinate 77,834 downwards.
TTCAATTTATTTTCACCCAGCGGGCAATCTGGTTTGCACTGCACATGCGTATGCGCCACAATGCGTAAGTGCGATGGTCCGGAGATCACAAGAAGATTGACAAGAAGAGGGTGTTTGTGTGGGTGGCAACTGAATGTTTCTAGGGAGTGTCCGGAAAAACACTGGAGGGACCCGGCGTTTTGTGGGAGGATTTGTGACGTCACCTCAATGGCTGAGTAAGTGCTGAGCTGTGCAGCTCTTGTGCACATGTGATCACACACCTGCACAGCAAATTTTCCCTTCCGCTGTAGGCGACAACTACCTGATTACAGGGATGCAAAAAACACACCCTAGCGATCAGGTCTGAATTACCCACAATGTGCATATTTGCAGAGCAACAAGCTACAGGGAGCCTTCCACCCCCCACCCATTTCCCATGGGAAGGGGGGGGGGGTTGTTTGGGTTAGCTGGACATTCCCCAAAAAAGTGACTGTCCTGCAAAAATTGGGATAGTTGGGAGGTATGTTCAAATACATTTATTGTTTTGCATGCAGGGTAAATACTGGCTTCTTTGACATTTAGCCACAAATGCTGCACAGCTGAATTACAGTATTACACTGCAATTAACAGTTATGCTAGGACATTCCCCCTCCCAAATCTACATCTCTCTGCATGTTACATCTGTCCCACAGTGGCGTGCGGTGAGGTCAGTGGCTAGTGAGGCACTACAGCCATAATGTCCGCCGAATCCTGCCGATGACCCTTAGCCAATGCCCGCTACTGCCTCTGAGCCGATACCCGCTGCCACCGCCAATGGCTTACAAACTCGCCCACAATCAACTGACCCAGCCCTCCACCACTAATTTCTATCTCAGTCCGATGCCGCCAATGCCCGCTGCCTGCCTGCTCATTGTTCTCGTTAAATATTATAAATTTTTAAAGAAAAAAAAAATGAGTGTTTGGGACTGGGAAGGGTGAGGGAGGAGGACATGAATGCAATTTTGTTGTCCAGGGCTTCCATTAACTTAAAGGAGAAGGGTCTGAATGGGTTAAAAAAAATGCGTGAGGTCCCCCCTCCTTAGTATAACCAGCCTCGGGCTCTTTGAGCCGGTCCTGGTTATTTAAATACTGGGGGAAAAATTGGACAGGGGTTCCCCGTATTTAGACAACCAGCACCGGGCTCTTAGACCGGTCCAGGTTCCAAAAATACGTGGGACAATAGATGTAGGGGTCCCCCATATTTTTAAAACCAGCACCGGGCTCCACTAGCCAGAGAGATAATGCCACAGCCGGGGGACACTTTTATGTAGGTCCCTGCGGCCCTGGCATTACCCCTCCAACTAGTCACCCCTGGCCGGGGTTCCCTGGAGGAGTGGGGACCCCTTAAATCAAGAGGTTCCTCCCCTCGAGGCACCCAAGGGCCAGGGGTGAAGCCCGAGGCTGTCCCCAGCACCCCTGGGTGGTGGGTGCCGGGCTGATAGCCATGTGTGTAAAAAAAGAATATTGTTTTTTTGTTGTGGAACTACAAGGCCCAGCAAGCCTCCCCCGCTTGCTGGTACTTGGAGAACCTCAAGTACCAGCAGGCGGGGAAATAACGGGCTTGCTGGTACCTGTAGTTCTACAACAACAAAAAATACCCAAATAAAAACACAAACACACACAGCGTGACAGTAAAATTATTGAGACAGGCTGTAGCATGTGGGTGCATGTAACCCTATAAAAGTGATGGATTGGGTGACTATTACAATACCCACTGTTGCTGTCTGAAATATGATGGATTTATAGATTGCTCTGCCGAGACATGTTTTTTTCTAAAATGCACCACAGGTATGGATGGATAGTATACTTGATGACACAGAGGTAGGTAGAGCAGTGGCCTACTGTACCGTACTGCTATATATTATATTATTTATTATTATTATTATCCTTTATTTATATGGCACCACAAGGGTTCCGCAGTGCCCAATTACAGAGTACATAAACAAATAATCAAACAGGAAAACAGCAACTTACAGTTGACGACAATATAGGACAAGTACAGGGTAAATAAACATAGCTACATCAGCAGATGACACTGGAATAAGTATCAGGTGGCAGAAGACTGCTGGATTTGGTGCAGCTGAAGATTATTAAAGTAAGAAAAGAGTAAGCACATGAGGGAAGAGGGCCCTGCTCGTGAGAGCATGCATTCTAAAAGGGAGGGGTAGACAGACAGGGGTGAGACAGATGGGGTACATAGAGAGCATGGAACAGAGGTTTAGGATGAGATTTGGCTGGGTTTGGTGAAGAAGTGGGTCTTGAGAGCCCGTTTGAAGTTTTGTAGAGAGGTGGAGAGTCTGAGGGGGAGAGGTAGGGAATTCCAGAGAAGTGGTGCAGCACGTGAAAAATCTTGGAGGTAGGAGTGGGAGGAAGTAATCCGTAGGCAGGAGAGTCGGTGTGCATTAGCAGAGCGAAGAGGACGGGTGGGAGTGTAAAGCGAGATAAGATCAGAGATGTAGATGGGAGAGGAGTGGGTGAGGGCTTTGTAAGCAAGTGTGAGAAGCTTGAAATGGATTCTGAAAGGGAAGGGGAGCCAGTGAAGGACTAGTAAGAGAGGAGAGGTGGACGTAGTGCGTTTGGTGAGGAAAATGAGCCGGGCAGCAGCATTGAGGATAGATTGGAGTGGAGAGAGGTATTTGTCAGGAATGCCAGTCAGGAAGAGATTACAGCAGTCCAGTCTGGAGATGACCAGTGAGTGGATAAGAGTCTTAGTAGCATCCTGGGTCAGAAAGGGTCTGATCCTGGAAATATTTTTTAGATGAAAACGGCAGGTTTGTGAGAGGTGCTGAATGTGTGGTTTGAAGGAGAGGGAGGAGTCAAGGATTACTCCAAGACAGCGCGCTTGGGGGGTAGAGGAGATAGTAGTGCCATCAATAGATAATGAGATTGTAGGAGGTGAGATTATGCGGGAGGGAGGGAAGATGATCAGCTCGGTCTTAGACATGTTAAGTTTAAGAAAGCGCTGGGACATCCAGGAAGAGATAGCAGAGAGACAGTTGGAGATACGAGTGAGGAGAGTAGGGGAGAGGTCTGGAGAGGAAAGATAGATTTGAGTGTCATCAGCATAGAGATGATATTGGAAACCAAAAGAACTAATGAGCTTACCTAGTGAGGACGTATAGAGAGAGAAGAGAAGAGGACCAAGGACAGAACCTTGGGGTACCCCTACAGTTAGTGGAAGTGAGGGGGAGGTGGAGTCATGAGAGGAGACAGAGAATGAACGGTCAGAAAGGTAGGACGACAACCAAGAGAGGGCAGTGTTACGCAGACCAATGGAGTGAAGGATTTGCAGTAGGAGAGGATGGTCCACAGTGTCAAAAGCAGCAGAGAGATCAAGTAGAATAAGTAGAGAGTAGTGTCCCTTAGATTTAGCAGCATGGAGGTCATTGCATACTTTTGTAAGGGCAGTTTCAGTGGAGTGGAGAGGACGGAAGCCAGACTGGAATGGGTCAAGCAGTGAGTGTGAGGAAAGAAAGGAAGTAAGGCGGTTGTAGACAATACGCTCAAGGAGTTTGGAGGCAAAAGGGAGGAGAGAGATGGGTCGGTAGTTGGAGAGAGTGTTTGGATCAAGGGTAGGTTTTTTAAGAATAGGAGAGATGAGAGCGTGCTTGAAGGCAGAGGGGACAGTGCCTGATGAGAGGGAGAGATTGAGAAGGTGGGAAAGATGGGAACAAGCAGAAGAAGAGAGGTGGCAAAGGAGGCGGGAGGGGATAGGGTCAAGTGGGGAGGTGGTGAGGGGACAGGAACGAATGAGGGCCATGACTTCCTCTCCAGATGCATGGGAGAAAGATGACAGAGTTGGTGCGAGGGATGGGGAGGGTTGGTAAGGGATGGGAGAAGGCTGGTTACTGATAGTCTGGTGTGATGTGATGTCCTGACGTATGGAGTCAATTTTGGATGTGAAGTAAGTGGCAAAGTCAAGAGCAGAGAGTGAGGAAGGGAGACGAGGTGGAGGTGGGCAGAGGAGTGAGTTGAGAGTGGCAAAGAGGCGCCGGGGGTTGGAAGACTGGGAGGAGATGAGGTTCTTGAAGTATGACTGTTTAGCAAGAGAAAGGGCAGCACTGAAGGATGAGAGCATTAGTTTGAAATGGAGGAAGTCTGCCTTAGAGCGTGATTTCCTCCAGTGTCGCTCAGCAGTACATGAGCATTTTTGCAGATATCTGGTGCATTTGGTGTGCCAGGGTTGAGGTGTTAATTTGCAAGGGTGAATAGTGGTTGGTGGAGCAACAGAGTCAAGAGCAGAAGTAAGGGAAGCATTGTATGTGGAAGTGGCTTGTTCAGGGCATGAGAGAGAGAGAATAGGAGAGAGAAGTGAGTCAAACAGGGAGGAAAGGAATGTGGTGTCAATAGCTTCAATGTTACGCTTAGTGATGGTAGCCTTAGGAGGTAGAGATGGGGAAGTCGAGAGAGATAGGTTGAAGGAGAGCAGGTGGTGGTCAGAGAGGGGAAATGGGGAGTTGGAAAAATCAGAAATATCACAGCGGTGAGTGAAGACCAGATCCAGTGAGCTCCCATTCACATGGGAGGGTGAGGAGGTCCACTGGGAGAGACCAAGTGAAGAGGTGAGGTTAAGGAGTTTAGAGGCAGGGGATTGTGTGGGGATGTCAATAGGGATGTTGAAATCGCCTAGGATAATGGTGGGAATGTCAGAAGAGAGGAAGTGAGGAAGCCAGGAAGCAAAGTTGTCGATGAATTTGGAAGCAGTGCCAGGGGGGCGGTAAATGACAGCTACTCTAAGATGGACTGGTTGGAAGAGGCATATGGCGTGGACCTCAAATGTAGAGAATATAAGGGATGGTTCTGGTGGTATGAGTTGGTAGGAGTAACTAGAAGGTAAAAGGACCCCAACACCACCCCCATGGCGACCCCCAGGTCGGGGTGTGTGTGTGTGAATGTAAGGCCCCCAGCAGAGAGAGCAGCAGCAGAAGTAGTGTCAGAGGGCATAATCCAAGTTTCAGTAATGGCTAGTAGGTGTAGGGAGTTGGAAATGAAAAGGTCATGAGTGGGGACCAGTTTGTTACAAACAGATCTGGCATTCCAGAGGGCACAGGATAGGGGGTATGAGTTTGTGGGAGAGATGTGAATTAGATTTTCAGGGTTGCTGTAGCGATGAGGTGGGATTAACTTTGAGGGCAGGGATGATGAGAGAGTAGTGATGGTACGGGTGCCTGAGCTAGGAGGGGAAACTGCAGGAGGTGGGCAGGGAGGGAGGTCAGTGTGATGTGGATGGGGGTGTGGGGAGGTGACAGGGAAGGGAGAGAGGGAGCAGGGCTGAGTTGTGGGGTATCAGGACCATGGGGCAGAGGTGAATGAAAGTGGGGTAACAGGAAAGGTGGGGGAAGGAAACAGAGGGATGGAGGGGAGACAGAGGAGGGGAGAGAGGAGGAGGTGGAGGAGACTAGTGGGGAAGGATAAAGATACATTATTAGGTAGACACTGAGTGATGTGGGGAGTATAAGAAAACCTTGACATAGTGTTAAGTAGGTAAATAGGTTGAAGTAGTGGAAGTAGGAGAGGAGACTGTAAGGCAATCCGAGCAGAAGAATTGCAGAAATGCAGGTGAGAAAAGCAGTGTAGGCTCAAGGGGTGTAGATTTAGTATGAAATGAGTCAAAAGCGTAGATAAAGTGGGTGCAGAAATGTATTTGGAGTGTAAGAAATGAAAGGATTGTGAGAGGTTTAAGAAGCAATGGTAATTATGTTAGATGTTTTAAGTGTTTGCAGGTAAAATTGCATTGGTGCAGCTGTGCTTAAAAAACAAAATCACAATAATACAGATACAGGCATTTGTAGGTGAAATGGATGGTTTATGAAATGTCCAAGTAAGGTAGTTCTGTGCTATGTAATCAGATGCAACAATCAGGAGGTGAGTGATCTGAGGAGTAAGTGACTCACATTTGTTATTAGTTCTTCAGTTTTCTTTGTTTTGTTAGATTGGTGTGCTTCTGTTTTCCTTCTTTTTCACTTCGATTGAACGCTGATTGAACACTGCTGTTATGTGTCAATTTTATCACGCTTTGATAAAAATGCACGCTTAGATCAATAAATGCACAGCCAAATGGCTTTGCACAGCCTACACCATTGGACTTAAGTAGAAGACTATTACAAGTGAAACCAATAATTGAAATCTGTAACCACACCCCACCCCCTCAAATGCCAGGCAATAAATTACCTTAAAAACAACAACCAGGCATTCCACAAAGATTAAACTGGGTCTATATCATTCAAAACTTTAAAAAAGTACTTCAAAATCACATACTATGCAATAATGTTTCAATTTGCATAACCCAGCAGAATTAGCTTTGCATATATAGATATAGTGCAGCAGAATATATTGGTGGTTGTAGTCAATTGTAATTACCTGTAGGTGACAAGAAGAGAAGAAACGTCAATTCACAATCGATATCAGCTGAAGATAAATTAACGCTGATTGAACGCTGCTGTTATGTGTCAATTTTATCACGCTTTGATAAAAATGCACGCTTAGATCAATAAATGCACAGCCAAACGGCTTTGCACAGCCTACACCATTGGACTTAAGTAGAAGACTATTACAAGTGAAACCAATAATTGAAATCTGTAACCACACCCCACCCCCTCAAATGCCAGGCAATAAATTACCTTAAAAACAACAACCAGGCATTCCACAAAGATTAAACTGGGTCTATATCATTCAAAACTTTAAAAAAGTACTTAAAAATCACATACTATGCAATAATGTTTCAATTTGCATTACCCAGCAGAATTAGCTTTGCATATATAGATATAGTGCAGCAGAATATATTGGTGGTTGTAGTCAATTGTAATTACCTGTAGGTGACAAGAAGAGAAGAAACGTCAATTCACAATCGATATCAGCTGAAGATAAATTAACGCTGATTGAACGCTGCTGTTATGTGTCAATTTTATCACGCTTTGATAAAAATGCACGCTTGGATCAATAAATGCACAGCCAAACGGCTTTGCACAGCCTACACCATTGGACTTAAGTAGAAGACTATTACAAGTGAAACCAATAATTGAAATCTGTAACCACACCCCACCCCCTCAAATGCCAGGCAATAAATTACCTTAAAAACAACAACCAGGCATTCCACAAAGATTAAACTGGGTCTATATCATTCAAAACTTTAAAAAAGTACTTCAAAATCACATACTATGCAATAATGTTTCAATTTGCATTACCCAGCAGAATTAGCTTTGCATATATAGATATAGTGCAGCAGAATATATTGGTGGTTGTAGTCAATTGTAATTACTCAGCAGAATTAGCTTTTCATATATAGATATAGTGCAGCAGAATATATTGGTGGTTGTAGTCAATTGTAATTACCCAGCAGAATTAGCTTTGCAAATATAGATATAGTGCAGCAGAATATATTGGTGGTTGTAGTCAATTGTAATTACCCAGCAGAATTAGCTTTGCATATATATAGTGCAGCAGAATATATTGGTGGTTGTAGTAAATTGTAATTACCCAGCAGCAGCTCTACTGCACTCAACATCACCAGTGCTCACAATATATATAATGCTATATACTATGCCATAGTGGTGCTTACTATATAACACCCCCTACTGCGTTCCCCCTGGCAATGAGCATGACACCCAGAGAGTGAAACCCCTGGCAATGAGCATGACACCCAGCACGTGAAACTCTTGGCATTGAGCAGTTTTTGTAAAAGTAATTAGAAGCTTTACTGTAGGGCATAGTGTATCACAGATATTGTGGTGAGTGACATAATATGTTCCAAAGGGCATTAATGTGTGGGGCTTAACATGGTGGAAATTACTGTACTTTTTTCCCTGTGGTGGCCGAGGTCTGTTGGTGCAGGGTCAAGAACTGGGGTGTAAGGTAGTCTTTGCCTGCAAGGCTACGCTCATTTTATGGAGACCATACCCATACATTTAAGTGTGGCATATACCTGCGCTTGCTCGCGGGGTGAGAACATCTCCCTAATTGAATTCAGCGATATGAATAGAGGTTGTGCAGCAGCAAGCGTAGGTATATGCCACACTTATGGTAACATTGGATTTGCAGATATTTTCTTGCAGGGGTGTTTCTAAACAATTTGGCTTCAAATGCGAGATTTAAAAATGCGTGCCCCCCGCCACCATTATATTAAAAATTGTGCCCCTCCCCCATATATATATATAAAAAAAAAACTATATTTGCGTGAGCGCTCCGGACGGGATGGGGGGGGGCGTGACCTCGCAAAAATGGGTATGGTCTCCATAAAATGGGCGTAGCCTTGCAGGCAAAGACTACCTTACACCCCAGTTCTTGACCCTGCACCAACAGACCTCGGCCACCACAGGGAAAAAAGTACAGTAATTTCCACCATGTTAAGCCCCACACATTAATGCCCTTTGGAACATATTATGTCACTCACCACAATATCTGTGATACACTATGCCCTACAGTAAAGCTTCTAATTACTTTTACAAAAACTGCTCAATGCCAAGAGTTTCACGTGCTGGGTGTCATGCTCATTGCCAGGGGTTTCACTCTCTGGGTGTCATGCTCATTGCCAGGGGGAACGCAGTAGGAGGTGTTATATAGTAAGCACCACTATGGCATAGTATATAGCATTATATATATTGTGAGCACTGGTGATGTTGAGTGCAGTAGAGCTGCTGCTGGGTAATTACAATTTACTACAACCACCAATATATTCTGCTGCACTATATATATGCAAAGCTAATTCTGCTGGGTAATTACAATTGACTACAACCACCAATATATTCTGCTGCACTATATCTATATTTGCAAAGCTAATTCTGCTGGGTAATTACAATTGACTACAACCACCAATATATTCTGCTGCACTATATCTATATATGAAAAGCTAATTCTGCTGAGTAATTACAATTGACTACAACCACCAATATATTCTGCTGCACTATATCTATATATGCAAAGCTAATTCTGCTGGGTAATGCAAATTGAAACAATATTGCATAGTATGTGATTTTTAAGTACTTTTTTCAAGTTTTGAATGATATAGACCCAGTTTAATCTTTGTGGAATGCCTGGTTGTTGTTTTTAAGGTAATTTATTGCCTGGCATTTGAGGGGGTGGGGTGTGGTTACAGATTTCAATTATTGGTTTCACTTGTAATAGTCTTCTACTTAAGTCCAATGGTGTAGGCTGTGCAAAGCCGTTTGGCTGTGCATTTATTGATCCAAGCGTGCATTTTTATCAAAGCGTGATAAAATTGACACATAACAGCAGCGTTCAATCAGCGTTAATTTATCTTCAGCTGGTATCGATTGTGAATTGACGTTTCTTCTCTTCTTGTCACCTACAGGTAATTACAATTGACTACAACCACCAATATATTCTGCTGCACTATATATATATATGCAAAGCTAATTCTGCTGGGTAATGCAAATTGAAACATTATTGCATAGTATGTGATTTTTAAGTACTTTTTTAAAGTTTTGAATGATATAGACCCAGTTTAATCTTTGTGGAATGCCTGGTTGTTGTTTTTAAGGTAATTTATTGCCTGGCATTTGAGGGGGTGGGGTGTGGTTACAGATTTCAATTATTGGTTTCACTTGTAATAGTCTTCTACTTAAGTCCAATGGTGTAGGCTGTGCAAAGCCGTTTGGCTGTGCATTTATTGATCTAAGCGTGCATTTTTATCAAAGCGTGATAAAATTGACACATAACAGCAGCGTTCAATCAGCGTTAATTTATCTTCAGCTGATATCGATTGTGAATTGACGTTTCTTCTCTTCTTGTCACCTACAGGTAATTACAATTGACTACAACCACCAATATATTCTGCTGCACTATATCTATATATGCAAAGCTAATTCTGCTGGGTAATGCAAATTGAAACAATATTGCATAGTATGTGATTTTTAAGTACTTTTTTCAAGTTTTGAATGATATAGACCCAGTTTAATCTTTGTGGAATGCCTGGTTGTTGTTTTTAAGGTAATTTATTGCCTGGCATTTGAGGGGGTGGGGTGTGGTTACAGATTTCAATTATTGGTTTCACTTGTAATAGTCTTCTACTTAAGTCCAATGGTGTAGGCTGTGCAAAGCCGTTTGGCTGTGCATTTATTGATCCAAGCGTGCATTTTTATCAAAGCGTGATAAAATTGACACATAACAGCAGCGTTCAATCAGCGTTAATTTATCTTCAGCTGGTATCGATTGTGAATTGACGTTTCTTCTCTTCTTGTCACCTACAGGTAATTACAATTGACTACAACCACCAATATATTCTGCTGCACTATATATATATATGCAAAGCTAATTCTGCTGGGTAATGCAAATTGAAACATTATTGCATAGTATGTGATTTTTAAGTACTTTTTTAAAGTTTTGAATGATATAGACCCAGTTTAATCTTTGTGGAATGCCTGGTTGTTGTTTTTAAGGTAATTTATTGCCTGGCATTTGAGGGGGTGGGGTGTGGTTACAGATTTCAATTATTGGTTTCACTTGTAATAGTCTTCTACTTAAGTCCAATGGTGTAGGCTGTGCAAAGCCGTTTGGCTGTGCATTTATTGATCTAAGCGTGCATTTTTATCAAAGCGTGATAAAATTGACACATAACAGCAGCGTTCAATCAGCGTTAATTTATCTTCAGCTGATATCGATTGTGAATTGACGTTTCTTCTCTTCTTGTCACCTACAGGTAATTACAATTGACTACAACCACCAATATATTCTGCTGCACTATATCTATATATGCAAAGCTAATTCTGCTGGGTTATGCAAATTGAAACATTATTGCATAGTATGTGATTTTGAAGTACTTTTTTAAAGTTTTGAATGATATAGACCCAGTTTAATCTTTGTGGAATGCCTGGTTGTTGTTTTTAAGGTAATTTATTGCCTGGCATTTGAGGGGGTGGGGTGTGGTTACAGATTTCAATTATTGGTTTCACTTGTAATAGTCTTCTACTTAAGTCCAATGGTGTAGGCTGTGCAAAGCCATTTGGCTGTGCATTTATTGATCTAACCTTTCCTGTTACCCCACTTTCATTCACCTCTGCCCCATGGTCCTGCTACCCCACAACTCAGCCCTGCTCCCTCTCTCCCTTCCCTGTCACCTCCCCACACCCCCATCCACATCACACTGACCTCCCTCCCTGCCCACCTCCTGCAGTTTCCCCTCCTAGCTCAGGCACCCGTACCATCACTACTCTCTCATCATCCCTGCCCTCAAAGTTAATCCCACCTCATCGCTACAGCAACCCTGAAAATCTAATTCACATCTCTCCCACAAACTCATACCCCCTATCCTGTGCCCTCTGGAATGCCAGATCTGTTTGTAACAAACTGGTCCCCACTCATGACCTTTTCATTTCCAACTCCCTACACCTACTAGCCATTACTGAAACTTGGATTATGCCCTCTGACACTACTTCTGCTGCTGCTCTCTCTGCTGGGGGCCTTACATTCACACACACACCCCGACCTGGGGGTCGCCATGGGGGTGGTGTTGGGGTCCTTTCACCTTCTAGTTACTCCTACCAACTCATACCACCAGAACCATCCCTTATATTCTCTACATTTGAGGTCCACGCCATATGCCTCTTCCAACCAGTCCATCTTAGAGTAGCTGTCATTTACCGCCCCCCTGGCACTGCTTCCAAATTCATCGACAACTTTGCTTCCTGGCTTCCTCACTTCCTCTCTTCTGACATTCCCACCATTATCCTAGGCGATTTCAACATCCCTATTGACATCCCCACACAATCCCCTGCCTCTAAACTCCTTAACCTCACCTCTTCACTTGGTCTCTCCCAGTGGACCTCCTCACCCTCCCATGTGAATGGGAGCTCACTGGATCTGGTCTTCACTCACCGCTGTGATATTTCTGATTTTTCCAACTCCCCATTTCCCCTCTCTGACCACCACCTGCTCTCCTTCAACCTATCTCTCTCGACTTCCCCATCTCTACCTCCTAAGGCTACCATCACTAAGCGTAACATTGAAGCTATTGACACCACATTCCTTTCCTCCCTGTTTGACTCACTTCTCTCTCCTATTCTCTCTCTCTCATGCCCTGAACAAGCCACTTCCACATACAATGCTTCCCTTACTTCTGCTCTTGACTCTGTTGCTCCACCAACCACTATTCACCCTTGCAAATTAACACCTCAACCCTGGCACACCAAATGCACCAGATATCTGCAAAAATGCTCATGTACTGCTGAGCGACACTGGAGGAAATCACGCTCTAAGGCAGACTTCCTCCATTTCAAACTTATGCTCTCATCCTTCAGTGCTGCCCTTTCTCTTGCTAAACAGTCATACTTCAAGAACCTCATCTCCTCCCAGTCTTCCAACCCCCGGCGCCTCTTTGCCACTCTCAACTCACTCCTCTGCCCACCTCCACCTCGTCTCCCTTCCTCACTCTCTGCTCTTGACTTTGCCACTTACTTCACATCCAAAATTGACTCCATACGTCAGGACATCACATCACACCAGACTATCAGTAACCAGCCTTCTCCCATCCCTTACCAACCCTCCCCATCCCTCGCACCAACTCTGTCATCTTTCTCCCATGCATCTGGAGAGGAAGTCATGGCCCTCATTCGTTCCTGTCCCCTCACCACCTCCCCACTTGACCCTATCCCCTCCCGCCTCCTTTGCCACCTCTCTTCTTCTGCTTGTTCCCATCTTTCCCACCTTCTCAATCTCTCCCTCTCACCAGGCACTGTCCCCTCTGCCTTCAAGCACGCTCTCATCTCTCCTATTCTTAAAAAACCTACCCTTGATCCAAACACTCTCTCCAACTACCGACCCATCTCTCTCCTCCCTTTTGCCTCCAAACTCCTTGAGCGTATTGTCTACAACCGCCTTACTTCCTTTCTTTCCTCACACTCACTGCTTGACCCATTCCAGTCTGGCTTCCGTCCTCTCCACTCCACTGAAACTGCCCTTACAAAAGTATGCAATGACCTCCATGCTGCTAAATCTAAGGGACACTACTCTCTACTTATTCTACTTGATCTCTCTGCTGCTTTTGACACTGTGGACCATCCTCTCCTACTGCAAATCCTTCACTCCATTGGTCTGCGTAACACTGCCCTCTCTTGGTTGTCGTCCTACCTTTCTGACCGTTCATTCTCTGTCTCCTCTCATGACTCCACCTCCCCCTCACTTCCACTAACTGTAGGGGTACCCCAAGGTTCTGTCCTTGGTCCTCTTCTCTTCTCTTCTCTCTCTATACGTCCTCACTAGGTAAGCTCATTAGTTCTTTTGGTTTCCAATATCATCTCTATGCTGATGACACTCAAATCTATCTTTCCTCTCCAGACCTCTCCCCTACTCTCCTCACTCGTATCTCCAACTGTCTCTCTGCTATCTCTTCCTGGATGTCCCAGCGCTTTCTTAAACTTAACATGTCTAAGACCGAGCTGATCATCTTCCCTCCCTCCCGCATAATCTCACCTCCTACAATCTCATTATCTATTGATGGCACTACTATCTCCTCTACCCCCCAAGCGCGCTGTCTTGGAGTAATCCTTGACTCCTCCCTCTCCTTCAAACCACACATTCAGCACCTCTCACAAACCTGCCGTTTTCATCTAAAAAATATTTCCAGGATCAGACCCTTTCTGACCCAGGATGCTACTAAGACTCTTATCCACTCACTGGTCATCTCCAGACTGGACTGCTGTAATCTCTTCCTGACTGGCATTCCTGACAAATACCTCTCTCCACTCCAATCTATCCTCAATGCTGCTGCCCGGCTCATTTTCCTCACCAAACGCACTACGTCCACCTCTCCTCTCTTACTAGTCCTTCACTGGCTCCCCTTCCCTTTCAGAATCCATTTCAAGCTTCTCACACTTGCTTACAAAGCCCTCACCCACTCCTCTCCCATCTACATCTCTGATCTTATCTCGCTTTACACTCCCACCCATCCTCTTCGCTCTGCTAATGCACACCGACTCTCCTGCCTACGGATTACTTCCTCCCACTCCTACCTCCAAGATTTTTCACGTGCTGCACCACTTCTCTGGAATTCCCTACCTCTCCCCCTCAGACTCTCCACCTCTCTACAAAACTTCAAACGGGCTCTCAAGACCCACTTCTTCACCAAACCCAGCCAAATCTCATCCTAAACCTCTGTTCCATGCTCTCTATGTACCCCATCTGTCTCACCCCTGTCTGTCTACCCCTCCCTTTTAGAATGTAAGCTCTCACGAGCAGGGCCCTCTTCCCTCATGTGCTTACTCTTTTCTTACTTTAATAATCTTCAGCTGCACCAAATCCAGCAGTCTTCTGCCACCTGATACTTATTCCAGTGTCATCTGCTGATGTAGCTATGTTTATTTACCCTGTACTTGTCCTATATTGTCGTCAACTGTAAGTTGCTGTTTTCCTGTTTGATTATTTGTTTATGTACTCTGTAATTGGGCACTGCGGAACCCTTGTGGCGCCATATAAATAAAGGATAATAATAATAATAAATAATATAATATATAGCAGTACGGTACAGTAGGCCACTGCTCTACCTACCTCTGTGTCGTCAAGTATACTATCCATCCATACCTGTGGTGCATTTTAGAAAAAAACATGTCTCGGCAGAGCAATCTATAAATCCATCATTTTTCAGACAGCAACAGTGGGTATTGTAATAGTCACCCAATCCATCACTTTTATAGGGTTACATGCACCCACATGCTACAGCCTGTCTCAATAATTTTACTGTCACGCTGTGTGTGTTTGTGTTTTTATTTGGGTATTTTTTGTTGTTGTAGAACTACAGGTACCAGCAAGCCCGTTATTTCCCCGCCTGCTGGTACTTGAGGTTCTCCAAGTACCAGCAAGCGGGGGAGGCTTGCTGGGCCTTGTAGTTCCACAACGAAAAAACAATATTCTTTTTTTACACACATGGCTATCAGCCCGGCACCCACCACCCAGGGGTGCTGGGGACAGCCTCGGGCTTCACCCCTGGCCCTTGGGTGCCTCGAGGGGAGGAACCTCTTGATTTAAGGGGTCCCCACTCCTCCAGGGAACCCCGGCCAGGGGTGACTAGTTGGAGGGGTAATGCCTGGGCCGCAGGGACCTACATAAAAGTGTCCCCCGGCTGTGGCATTATCTCTCTGGCTAGTGGAGCCCGGTGCTGGTTTTAAAAATATGGGGGACCCCTACATCTATTGTCCCACGTATTTTTGGAACCTGGACCGGTCTAAGAGCCCGGTGCTGGTTGTCTAAATACGGGGAACCCCTGTCCAATTTTTCCCCCAGTATTTAAATAACCAGGACCGGCTCAAAGAGCCCGAGGCTGGTTATACTAAGGAGGGGGGACCTCACGCATTTTTTTTAACCCATTCAGACCCTTCTCCTTTAAGTTAATGGAAGCCCTGGACAACAAAATTGCATTCATGTCCTCCTCCCTCACCCTTCCCAGTCCCAAACACTCATTTTTTTTTTCTTTAAAAATTTATAATATATAACGAGAACAATGAGCAGGCAGGCAGCGGGCATTGGCGGCATCGGACTGAGATAGAAATTAGTGGTGGAGGGCTGGGTCAGTTGATTGTGGGTGAGTTTGTAAGCCATTGGCGGTGGCAGCGGGTATCGGCTCAGAGGCAGTAGCGGGCATTGGCTAAGGGTCATCGGCAGGATTCGGCGGACATTATGGCTGTAGTGCCTCACTAGCCACTGACCTCACCGCACGCCACTGTGGGACAGATGTAACATGCAGAGAGAGGTAGATTTGGGAGGGGGAATGTCCTAGCATAACTGTTAATTGCAGTGTAATACTGTAATTCAGCTGTGCAGCATTTGTGGCTAAATGTCAAAGAAGCCAGTATTTACCCTGCATGCAAAACAATAAATGTATTTGAACATACCTCCCAACTATCCCAATTTTTGCAGGACAGTCACTTTTTTGGGGAATGTCCAGCTAACCCAAACAACCCCCCCCCCCTTCCCATGGGGAAGGGGGGGGGGGGGTGGAAGGCTCCCTGTAGCTTGTTGCTCTGCAAATATGCACATTGTGGGTAATTCAGACCTGATCGCTAGGGTGTGTTTTTTGCATCCCTGTAATCAGGTAGTTGTCGCCTACAGCGGAAGGGAAAATTTGCTGTGCAGGTGTGTGATCACATGTGCACAAGAGCTGCACAGCTCAGCACTTACTCAGCCATTGAGGTGACGTCACAAATCCTCCCACAAAACGCCGGGTCCCTCCAGTGTTTTTCCGGACACTCCCTAGAAACATTCAGTTGCCACCCACACAAACACCCTCTTCTTGTCAATCTTCTTGTGATCTCCGGACCGTCGCACTTACGCATTGTGGCGCATACGCATGTGCAGTGCAAACCAGATTGCCCGCTGGGTGAAAATAAATTGAAGCGATCTGGTCTGAATAAGCCTCAATCTCTATTCACGGGAGACAGAGGGGCTGGGGCATGGCCAGCAGCTCACAGAGCACCTATAATGACAAAAATGGGAGACATGGCTCATGATCGCGATATACCTGCGAAGGTACGCCCTCTACTGATTGACAGGCAGAGGCATTCGTATTTTCTGCGGGGCACCCGGAGAAAATGTAGGCACACGCACAGGATGGACCCTGCGTATATGCCCCCATCCTCTTCATAGTTTTTGCGGTTGGAACGCGTATTACGATCCAAACTGAATTAGGCCCTATGTCTTATATACACGAGCAGTGTGAAAACATCAATCGATGGGGGTAATTCCAAGTTGATCGCAGCAGGAATTTTGTTAGCAGTTGGGCAAAACCATGTGTACTGCAGGGGAGGCAGATATAACATGTGCAGAAAGAGTTAGATTTGGGTGAGTTATTTTGTTTCTGTGCAGGGTAAATACTGACTGCTTTATTTTTACACTGCAAATTAGATTGCAGATTGAACACACCACACCCAAATCTAACTCTCTCTGCACATGTTAAATCTGCCTTCCCTGCAGTGCACATAGGTGGTCATTCCGAGTTGTTCGCTCTGTAATTTTCTTCGCATCGCAGCGATTTTCCGCTTAGTGCGCATGCGCAATGTTCACACTGCGACTGCGCCAAGTAAATTTGCTATGCAGTTAGGAATATTACTCACGTTTTTTTCTTCGTTCTGGTGATCGTAATGTGATTGACAGGAAGTGGGTGTTTCTGGGCGGAAACAGGCCGTTTTAGGGGCGTGTGGGAAAAAATGCTACCGTTTCTGGGAAAAACGCGGGAGTGGCTGGAGAAACGGAGGAGTGTCTGGGCGAACGCTGGGTGTGTTTGTGACGTCAAACCAGGAACGACAAGCACTGAACTGATCGCACTGGCAGAGTAAGTCTCGAGCTACTCAGAAACTGCACAGAGATGTCTTATCGCAATATTGCAAATCTTTCGTTCGCAATTTTAAGATGCTAAGATTCACTCCCAGTAGGCGGCAGCTTAGCGTGTGCAATGTTGCTAAAAGCAGCTTGCGAGCGAACAACTCGGAATGAGGGCCATGGGGGGTAATTCTGAGTTGATCGCAGCAGGATTTTTGTTAGCAGTTGGGCAAAACCATGTGCACTGCATTTACGAACAGATGATTTTTTATATAAATTTTAAAATGTTAGTAAATGTGTGTTTTTTTTTCAACCTGGAAGCCCAATATCGATTAAGATCGATCTTAAATAGACCCCTGGGTTTTAAGCATAACCATGGTTGAGTCCAATGGTTAATTCACATTGACCGAAGTTCTAATTAAGTCACCTGTGCTCAAGCATGATATCCTTAAAATCTGGATTGCAATGACAGCATTTTGGAACTATGCCTAAGGGTTTAATTTTTACATTTATCCACTGACAATAAATCTACCTACAATATCCCTGTAACTGTTATGATTACAGTATTTCACTAAATAATTTAATTTGCTGAACCTTCTGTAAAAAGAAATATTAAGCTGCTGTGATTCCCAGATGCAGCAAATTTGTTAGCTAGTGGGCAAAACCATGTGCACTGCAGGGTTGGGGGGGGGGCAGATATAACATTTGCAGAGAGATTTAGGTGGGTTATATTGTTTGTGTGCAGGGTAAATACTGGCTGTTTTGTTTTTACACTGCAATTTAGATTTCAGTTTGAACACACCGCACCAAAATCTAACTCTCTCTGCACATATTATACACCCCCCCCCCCCTGCAGTGTACATGGTTTTAGCTAATAAATTTGCTGCTGTGATCAGATCTGAGTTAAGCCCTATGTATTTGGCACTGGCAAAGGGTTAGAGGCCTTGCTGTAGAGCTCACACCTTTCTTATCATGCATTGTAATATTTCCTATGTCCTGATGTTGTGCTCTCTGCTCCATCCAAGTAAACAGCAATGTAGCATGGCTATCAAAGAGCGTGAAGATTGCAGATTTCCTGGGATTAATGCTAAGGAATGCTATTCCAGAGGCTGCTGCTTTAATTCAAGTGTCACTGGGGTTAAATGGTGTTTTTACCTTAAAAACACAGGTAGAGTATATAGTACAGTGGTAAAGTGGGAGCATGTAGTGCTATTGATTACAGATTTGATGGAGCTTAAACATGGATAAGGTCCATGGCTCTAAGAGTTTATCTTGTGTATCCTTTATTCTTAGTCAAGGTCAGATAAGATTAGAAAATACCATTCAAGTGGAAATTTCCTGTTAGCTGTTTTTCAGTTTGCTCAACTGTCTGATTAACTGGTCCTAAAAAAGGACCAAAGGAGCTAAATTGCCCTGTGATCTAGCTAAATTGCCCCAGTTAAAAAAAAAAAAAAACTAAGCTGCTGTAATTCCTGGATGTTTCCTTACTGCATCAACAGGAAGTGACAAGAAACAATGTAATGTGGAACCGTACAGCAGAAGGGATTGCGGCTACCCCACAATAAGTGCAGCGGAATGTAAGAAGAGGAATTGTTGCTTTGACTGCAGCATTCCCGGGGTTAACTGGTGTTTCTTCAAGTCACAAGGTATGGAGCTGCTGTATAGTTACTCGCAAGTCAGTAGTTGTATGATGCTCACACCTGTTAAACTGGATACACACAGAATGCCCTACACAGGGGGTGAAATGAGCGCCCCCCCCACCCCCCGTACGCTCAGCACACATCACGCTGTGCTGAGCGGGGGCAGAGATGTGTGCTGAGCAGTTCGCTCAGCACACATCTCTCCCCAAAATCGGGCCGTGAATACGGACCTTTAAACTGGATCCACACTTAGATTATCTGTCCAATTTTTTTTTTCTAGTTGAAACAAAATTATGCTAATATGTGGCAGCAAATGACAATTGACCATTTGCTCACAAACACTGGAAAACATCCAAAAATGGTCATTTAGATAAATTGGTTAAATCCATTTCATTTAGCTAATTTATCCAAACTACCTTTATTGTATCTTTGTGGGTGAATGATGTGTGGGTTAGTGTTGAGGGTGGTGGAGGAGATGGGTAATAGGCACAGCAGGGTGTGGACAGTCAAATAGTGTGCTTAGAGGTTCAGAGTCATTGTATGAGACTCTGGCAACAGTGACTTGATGAGTCTGGTGTCCATAGGGTGGGACGCATTAACCTTTTTATGCTATTGAAATAGTTCTCCTCCTGACCGACGCAGTTCCTTGCTCCGAGGTTGGTGTATTGTCCTGTTGCAGCGCCTCTCCACTGTGGTCACAGTGAGCTGTGTGGTGTTGCTGGCGCATGCCAATCTCCCCCCAACCTCCCTCTTGCATTTCAGACCTACGTACACATGATGGGATCTTGTATGATATGCGCGTGTGCTGTAGAGATGAAAGTGGGGGTGAGGAGGCAGATCGTGAGATGGGGAAACTTTGTGGACTGTTAGCGAAGGGGAGCACTGGGCAATCTGAGTTGCAAAGAGGGCAGCAGAAGAGGTTATTGCATGTGCACTGGTGACAGGTCCATCCTTGGTGGCCAGCCTCAGTGGTAAAGGGGTACATGAGCTAGTGTCCCTTGGCCAGCCATGTACCATGGCCACCTCCCTACCTCCTATATATTCTCCCTGATCTGTCACTTTGTTACGGTCTGCTGCTGGCACTGGTGTATCGTCCTGCCGATGCCGTCTCCGCCCATTGCTGTGACTTCCCCCAGAGTTAGCCACACAGAGTGACAGATCTGGGAAAATATATAGGAGATCATTACTTTCACTTGCAGCCTACCTTATTTTTTGCAGCCTAGCATGCTCCTGACCCCTTCTCTCACTAATACTTATACAACATTCATGAACTCATCTTAAGGTTTCTTTATTATTCAGTCACACTGTCTTGGATCCAAACCATTTCCTGTGGCATTGCAGTCAAACAATTGAGCTATTTACCCTTGCATAGAAAGGTATAATCTAAGCTAGAGAATTCTATTTGGAGCTCACCTTGTACTTTGTGAAGAAATAATCAGCTTTGTGGCTGAGCAGATATATGGAGTGTGTGGCTGCACACTGCATAGATCTGCTGAGTTGCAATGCTAATAATTTTTTTTTTTGCAAAGTACCAATAGCTTCATTGTGAAGGTGGAAAGAAGGGTGTTACGGCATGGAATGTACAAACTGCGAGACCCTGCTGGTAGCGCCTTTGTCTATTTAGTAGGAAGGGCACGTAACAGCCGGGGGGCAATGGAGGAAGCCCCTTTAGGGCTGGAGCCCGGCGGCAACTGACTCCGTTGTCTCTGGCAGTTCCGCCCCTGGACTAGAGGAATGGTCAAGAACATGGCAACATTTAATGCCAAAAAATGCAAAATCATACACGTCTCAAAAATGCAAAGGCTAACTATAATATTAAGGGCATTATAATGGCAAGAGGAAAGCTATCTAAGTATTACTATTTCAGGTGAGCAATGTAACAAAGCAATAGGAAAGGCAAGTCAGATGCTTGATTGCATAGGTTAAAGAACCAGTAGCAGAAAAAAGTAATACAGGTTGAGTATCCCATATCCAAATATTCCGAAATACGGAATATTCCGAAATACGGACTTTTTTTAGTGAGACTGAGATAGTGAAACCTTTGTGTTTTGATGGCTCAGTGTACACAAACTTTGTTTAATACTCAAAGTTATTAAAAATATTGTATTAAATGAACTTCAGACTGTGTGTATAAGGTGTATATGAAACATAAATGAATTCTGTGAATGTACACACACTTTGTTTAATGCACAAAGTTATAAAAAATATTGGCTAAAATGACCTTCAGGCTGTGTGTATAAGGTGTATATGAAACATAAATGCCTTCTGTGCTTAGATTTAGGTCCCATCACCATAATATCTCGTTATGGTATGCAATTATTCCAAAATACAGAAAAATCCGATATCCAAAATTCCTCTGGTCCCAAGCATTTTGGATAAGGGATACTCAACCTGTAATGCCACTGTATAGGTCCTTGGTACAGCCACATTTAGAATCCTGTGTTCAGTTCCAGAAGCCATATCTCCAGAAGGCTGTAAATACATTAGGGCAACTAAAATTGTGCATGGCCTACATCACAAAACTTACCTGGAAATACTAAAAAATGTTGATGTGTATAGTTTGGAGAAGGGAAGAGGGAACATACAGTAATAGAAACATTTAAATATATAGGGAGGAATGTAATAGGGTGTGAGAATCAGAAAGTAAGAGATTTTGTGTTTTTTCCTGTTGTTTATTTTTTTTTTGTTTGATTGTTTGTTTTTAAAGTGGCAATCCTTTACATGGCAAAACCAGGTTGATATTTGCCATGTAAAGGATTGCCACCGTGGGCATGTGTAGAAGGGGCACTGCTACTGTTGGCATTATGTGTGTAAACTGCACTGATATGGTGGTTATGTGTATAAAGGGCACTGCGACTGTGGGTATTATTATTATTATTATTATTATTATTATTATTATTACATGCGGTGTAATGACAATAAGATAGTGCTACTGTGTGGCGTATTTTGATTTGGGGTGCTATTGTGTGGCCATGCCCCTTCCTTGTGATACCACACCTTCTTTTTTTAAGGAGCGCACTGTCCCTTTATTAAGTATTGGAGAGAGGGCCCAAATTAATAGTTTGCAGGGAGGCGCCAAACACCCTAGCACTGGCCCTTTGGTAGGGGACAGGATTTGCTTCTGCTTGTGCACATATGTTATGATTGCCAGCCAACAGCACTGGTTTTGCCTATAACACTAACTATAAATATTTTGAATTGGTCCTGGACCACCAATCCAAGGCACCCCTGCAAGTGTCCTGAGGCACCCCAGGGTGCAGTTTGAGAACCACTGGTCTAGTGAGTACCCAGGATAATTATTGTAGCTGGTCTGCGGGTAACAGCTCTCAGATCCACTTCTAGAAAAAATGCAGCAATGTAATTTGAGTGACAAACTGCAGAGATGAACCCTTTCTGTGACTGCTGCACAGTGATCACACAAACTCTATTCATAGGGCTGACTTCACTTAGGGGAGATGTTCTCACCCCGCAAAGAAGTGCGAGTATATACCGCACTTACGGTACCATTGGATTTACAGATATTTTCTTGCAATACACTATGGGGGTCATTCTGAGTTGATTGCTCGCTAGCAGTTTTTAGCAGCCATGCAAACGCATTGTCGCTGCCCACTGGAGAGTGTATATTCACTTTGGAGAAGTGCGAATACTTGAGTAGCAGAGCGCCTGCAAAATCGTTTCAAAATAAGACCAGCACTGTAGTTACACTTCGTGTGCGTTGATTCTAACAGCCGAGGGACGGCTTTTGATGTCACACACCCATCCAGCGAATGCCCAGCCACGTCTGCATTTCTTCTGCCACGCCTGCATTTTTCCAAGCACTCCCTGAAAACGGTCAGTTGACACCCAGAAACGCCCTCTTTCTGTCAATCTCCTTGTGGCCTGCTCTGTGATTGGAATAATCGCTAGAACTAGTGCAAAACCACAATGGACTTTGTACCCGTACGATGCGCATGCACATTACGGAGCATGCGCATGCACAGATTAGCCATTTTTTTTCAACTGATTGCTACGCAGCGAACAACGGCAGCAAGCGATCAACTCGGAATGACCCCCTATATACATAGAAACATGGATTTTTACTGCAGGAATTATGGTTAGTTTAGGGGTATCGGTTAGGGTCAACAGAGGTGTAGCTAGGGGTCCAAGCGCCCCTGGCAAAGTAAGGGACTGGCGCCCCCCCTTTCGATAAAGCATTGCAGTCCATTGGCGTTTACCATGTTGGAGCCACAGCAACTGACCCCCTCCCCCACACGCTGCCCTACATCATCGGCTGGGATTCACTGTTGGTGTGAAGCCACTGGGAACATTCTGGTAGCATTAGCAGCAGTCTGTGTCATAGATAGGGAAGGCAGAAGGTTAACTAGCTAATAGCAGTCTGTTGGCAGCAGAGGCTGGGCGGGGGGCTGAGAATGAGCCAACGCTGATCAGTGTCCAGTCTGCTCAGACAAAAATATTTTGTGATCAGGGCTGGTTCTAGACCAAAGGAGCCAATGGCAAAAATTTCCTTTGGCACCCCCCCCCCCACACACACACACACATACACACACACACACACACACACACACACCAAAAAAGAACATATCCCAGTTTAACATAACGCTATGTGGTGCAAGGTGTGGAGCTGGTCACTTGTATCAGACCTCTGACATTTGCCTTTTCACCCATATTGCATACTTTTTCTTGCAGGTTGTGTCTTAATTCAAGAAGTGTTCTAAGTACTTCAGCTTAGTATCTTTACTGACCCCTCTTTACCCCACATTACATAACTGACCCCTCTATACCCTACACTACATCACTGACCTTTCTATAACCATCACTGCATTACTGACCCCTCTATTAGAGATGTGCACTTGAAATTTTTCGGGTTTTGTGTTTTGGTTTTGGGTTCGGTTCCGCGGCCGTGTTTTGGGTTCGACCGCGTTTTGGCAAAACCTCACCGAATTTTTTTTGTCGGATTCGGGTGTGTTTTGGATTCGGGTGTTTTTTTCAAAAAACACTAAAAAACTGCTTAAATCATAGAATTTGGGGGTCATTTTGATCCCAAAGTATTATTAACCTCAAAAACCATAATTTCCACTCATTTTCAGTCTATTCTGAACGCCTCACACCTCACAATATTATTTTTAGTCCTAAAATTTGCACCGAGGTCGCTGGATGACTAAGCTAAGCGACCCTAGTGGCCGACACAAACACCTGGCCCATCTAGGAGTGGCACTGCAGTGTCACGCAGGATGGCCCTTCCAAAAAACACTCCCCAAACAGCACATGACGCAAAGAAAAAAAGAGGCGCAATGAGGTAGCTGTGTGAGTAAGCTAAGCGACCCTAGCGGCCGACACAAACACCTGGCCCATCTAGGAGTGGCACTGCAGTGTCACGCAGGATGGCCCTTCCAAAAAACACTCCCCAAACAGCACATGATGCAAAGAAAAAAAGAGGCGCAATGAGGTAGCTGTGTGAGTAAGATAAGCGACCCTAGTGGCCGACACAAACACCTGGCCCATCTAGGAGTGGCACTGCAGTGTCACGCAGGATGGCCCTTCCAAAAAACACTCCCCAAACAGCACATGACGCAAAGAAAAAAAGAGGCGCAATGGGGTAGCTGTGTGAGTAAGATAAGCGACCCTAGTGGCCGACACAAACACCTGGCCCATCTAGGAGTGGCACTGCAGTGTCACGCAGGATGGCCCTTGATGGTGTAGGAGCTTCCTTTTAAATGGCAAATATATATTGATTCAAGCTTTTTCACATTAACTAAGATATTTACTGCTCCTCACTTCTTTAGGTTCGTGTTTCCTTAAAAGCTTCACAGATATGTTAAAAGCAACATTGTATTTCAAAGCATGAATTACTCATTGTTATAACGCCAGATGTATCCAAGGCCAGTCAAGCATATCGCCAAAAGTTCTGAACATCGGGGAGGATTTTGACCTGTCCTGACCTCCAGAAAGGATGTTCCGGGAAAGCTGATAATCGCAAAGCAATAAATATATTTTAATTGCAAATTGTAATCTTATTTGACAAATGACGTGTTTCAGTTTTCAAGACATACATGGTGTATTTTGATTGGCTAAATGTATTGGCACACATGAATCCTTTGTTCTTTTGCTATAAAATAAAGCCATGATGGCCCCTAAGACAGATCAACTATGAACTGCTTAGGTTACACAATGATCCTGTGTCATCTATTCATTCACTGATCTCCAACCGGTTGCTAAGGGGAACAGCATTCTGACTGATGACTGAAGAGAGTTCATAATCAGACCTGAATAGGTTAACATACCCTATCATTTTGGGATCTCGTCCGGGATATTCCAGCATCTCCTCCACTGGCAATAAATCCTCTGATCTTTCAGGAACCGCTGATAACAAAAAAAAAAAAAAAAACGGTAAGTGAGATTTATTGTGTAGATTTCTACCTGCTCACTTGAAATCAGCGCTTCTTGTGTAAATCAAGTGGAAGTCCAGTCGGGAAGGTCAGAGAATATTTTAAAGAGCCCAGCGTCAGTCAGAAGAAATTTTTTTAAGGTACCATACATGTATGTTATATTGTTGAATTATGTTATATTGTTGAATTATGTTATATTGTTGAATTGTGGGTAAATAATTCCAGATAAATTGTCACAAGTGCACAGGGGGAATTAATCAAGTATGCAGAAAACTTTTAATTTGTGCAAGTATTAATGCATGTTTATTAAGAAAATAGAGCCGTTTTATAAAGGTGGCGCATGGCCAAGATATGTTCTAATGCTGATAACCAGTTTGAATTGATAAATAACCAAAGAGGTATATGCAAATCTTGTACCTGTGTTGTTGTGTTAAGAAAATACAAAGGGTCTGTAGCACCAAGATTGCTGGCAATTACAAGCACTGAAGTCTCATTTGGTTATGTGGAAAATGATGATGAATTTTATTGTACAAAAGGTTGTCATTTTAAAAAGAGAATTGTTGGAACATTACATTAAGAATGATTGATTTAACATCATAACCTATTGGCCTAGGAACCACATAATCCCAGGTCTAAGACCCAAGTGCCCGTGCAGCCTCAAACAGCTGCCGTGCACGCAGATAACAGATATAGGATTTACTGTCATCTTTGTTTTTGTATCCTTGCACTGTTATATGTACTCTGTCAATATGCTTTTGAAAAGGTGGGGGGGAGTCGGGTTGTCTGCTGAATAAATGAAACTAGATTCTCCTACACACACTGATAGGTATTTCTCACATCCAAGCAGTCCCCGGTGTTAGCTGTTACTTTACAAGCCATATAGGCAGGGGGGTAGACCCTTGGAGTAACTTAACAATAATATTAGGGACGCATCTCAGTGATCCAGAAGAAATAATCTATTATGCAGGTCTCACTTGGGGAGCAGTACTAACAGATCTTCCACAAAAGCAGGGAGGAAGGGGCAACACTACAACCCCAGTCATTTGTCCACAGACGGATTGAAGAAGCTCTTTAGGATAATTTTCAAAAGAGCAGGCTTCCCGTCAGAGGGGACACTTGACCTAGAGACAACCCCAGTCATTTGTCCACAGACGGATTGAAGAAGCTCTTTAGGTAGAGATTCTTTAAAAGGAGATTTTAAGTCCCTCAAAAGGAGTTATTAAAATACCACATCAGGATGGGTTCAAACCCGTGGATATTGTTAATAACAGGGAGGGTAATAAATCTCTGAAAGGAATTTCAAAAGAGCAGGCTTCCCGTCAGAGGGGACACTTGACCTAGAAAAATTTGCCTCCTGTAACAAAAGTAGAGAAATGGGACAACCCCAGTCATTTGTCCACAGACGGATTGAAGAAGCTCTTTAGGTAGAGATTCTTTAAAAGGAGATTTTAAGTCCCTCAAAAGGAGTTATTAAAATACCACATCAGGAGGGGTTCCGCGCACGTTCACCCAGGCATGGGAGCGCGGTCTGTAAAGATGTCAGGGCCCGACAAACCCGTGGATATTGTTAATAACAGGGAGGGTAATAAATCTCTGAAAGGAATTTCAAAAGAGCAGGCTTCCCGTCAGAGGGGACACTTGACCTTGGATAATTAAGCATAATAGTAGAGATCAAGCATCCATCTGGATCACTGTAGCAAAAGAATTAGGAGCAGAGAATAGAAGAAGAGATGAGGAAAATGATTTCCCCATTGTACCAGAGTACTCAATAGCACCACAACCAGCGTTAAACTCACTGCCTGTAATTGCAGCAACAGCACCTGCACACTATACCCCACCCCTATACCCAGACATGCATGCACACCAAGGTACCCATAGTATGAACAGAATGAAATTACCTACAAGCTCACTAACAGTGAAATTAAAAAGAGACGAGCAAGGAAAAGAGTGACGAATAATCAGCCCTATCTTAGAAGGATCTGTGGTTGAAAATCCGAATGATTTACCTGAGCTATGTGTACAGAGTATGCCCCAGTGTCCTGATACTTTATCACAAGAAACCCCAACAAGACCAACCAAAGAAACTAGCCACCTAATGCTTCCCTCATGTTTAAACGAGTGGTAGACACCTGGAATCAAGCTGAGTCCAGTAAACAATTGTCCACAATCAGGAACTATAGGCGAAAGGGTGCAAATCAGGTGAAGAGGAGAAGCAAGGGGTCAAGACACAGCCTCTACAGCTTTTCATGCCCAGGTGCATAATGTACAGAATAAACTGACATATTTTCCAGAAAGATTGTGTCCGGTATGTCAGTTTTGCGTTCCAGAAGGATATGAACATTGCCCAAATTGTGGAAACTGGATTTCACACCATGAACCACCATGCCAAGATATCTATGCGACTAGAAATACTGAAAGACGGTCATCATTGCCTGTTTCTCTGTATCCAGCACAAGTACAGAGAATACGCAACCCAGATAATGCAGCCAGGACGAACGAACCATACATCGTACAGAGCCAACACCACAAACCATGGTATGGCAATGACCTCGCAAATATAGTTGCAGAGTCCCCAGATCCTAGAAAGAAAAAAAAACCCAACAGCAGTTTATGCCTATATGGAAAGAATTCAAACCATATGGACACCGGCATGGGTCGACTACCACCAGTTGTGTGAGGCTATACTAGGACCAGCAACTGCCCAAACAGTAAGCACCATGTTAAAAGCAGATGCAGTAGATGATTGCCCAGCCATAACGGACGTTCCGACAGAGAAAAATAGAACAACGTTTGAAAGTGGAAAGATGTACATGACAAGACTTAAGAGATGGTGTCATGCACAGACACTCAGGGCACCAGCAGCCCCAGACTTGAAACAGGAAAAGACTGAGTCCATCAGAACTTACTATGATAAAGTCACTATACGACACACAAGATGATAGAATATGAAAGTGTGCAACTCCTGTGTCGGCAACAGTGTACTCAGTCACCACTGGCAGTTCGATAAAAGTGACTTTACCTACAGGAGACCCAAGGGTTTCAAGAGCTGTTTTTATGCACAACCAGATTCCTCTACGTTTACTTACAGATCAAGCCATTGCACCGACTGGATTGGGAGGTTAAGCCCTACCCCTGCAAGAAAGCAAAGATGTAACCTGAAATACAAGCTGCTATACAAGACTATATCTCACAGGAAAAGTAAGAGAAAGAGGAACAACAACTCCCAGCATAAACATCATTATGTTAAACACCAGCCTGGGTGGACTTGGACTAAGAAAATGACATGCCAGCAGCAGTGAGAAAGAATATGCAAGTGAAGAAAGGACAAAGTATGAAGAATAATGAATGAATCATAAAGAGAGGTGATTGGAAAAAAGAAAAGTTGAGAAACAATATGAAGGTTGCATGAAAGTTTGGAGACTAAAGGAAGTCTGCTTTAAGAAGGACAAAGAAAGACATCTGACAAGTGGTCAGTACTACCTGGCAAGATTACAGAGATAATGCCATGATTTAAAGCAACAGAAGCTCTGGGGTTTAAAGCAAATAATAAGGAACAAGACAGAAAAAGTTCCAGAAAACAAATGAATGATGCTTCTTCTGCCAATATGAAGTACAAGCTTCTTCAGGTACTCCCCAGTGAACATAATGTCTCCAGAAGAAACAGCAGAAGGTATGATTACAGTCACCTTGCCCACTGGAGAAATACGTTTGTGCCTAATGAATGCTGGAGCCGGCACACGCAGAAGACAGCAGAGGGAGATTCCACAAGAACTGGTGATATCAGAAATTCTTAAAGGGACAGGAGATGAGAGAAATGCAGTCACCAATACCAGCCCAATTCTTGACCTCGGAGTACATGTCCAGTGACTTTGCTGAAGCACAATGTACTAAAGCTTATCCAAGGAGAATACAGTACACACCAGCAGAAGTTTAACTTTCCAGCAACTTATCAAAGGAAAGAACAAAAAGCCATTTAGAAGCAAGTTAAAACAGAAGTTCAGTATTGACTCATTCCAGCAGTACCAGTTGTAGAAGAAAGGAAGCAATACTACTGGACCAGGATAGCTTTGTGGAGGGGCTATATCACCAAGTGATTTATCCACAAAACACACAGCTAAATACAGGATGTGAATGAACTGCTGATTGCCACCACCACTACTAAAAAAAAGCACTAAGAAGGGGCAGTGTCCTTAGTGAAGTTTCTGAAAGACCAAGACTGCAGAGCCTCAGAAGGAGAAATTGCAGCTAGTCAAGCAAGAGTTAATCTTCCTAGGACACTCAAGGTACCAGACATCTAACAAAAGTGAAAAGGAAAAGATTCAGACTGCAAGCTAAGATGCCAACTAGTGTCAAGCAAGTCAGATGATCATTCCTGGGCCTAGTAGGACACTACAGAACACGGATACCTCTAGCACCAGTCTACATGCAAGCATTGTATGACAACACTGAAAGGGAGGAGGGTCCGCATCCTACATACAGCAACAGATGAATTAGGCTATTGAACAGTTGGAAACAGCAGTTGCCTCATCTCAAGCCCTAGAACTACCTGACTATTAAAGAAGGAGGCCATACATAGAAGTCCTTATGCAAAATCATGGACTGAGGTGAAGACCAGTGGCCTACAACTTAAGCAAACTTGACAGCGGTAATCAAAGAGTACCTACCGTAATCAAAGAGTACCTACCGGCATCAGAGCAGTAATAGCAGCAACAGTCCTAGAAGAGTATAAGAGCACAGAGACAGTGATGAATCAGAAGTCCTAGAAGAGGACAAGAGCACAGGCATAGTGCTGAATCATGAACTTATCATCCAGGGTCCACATGCAGGTACAGAGAAGCTTCAACAAGCAAGAACCAAACACCTGTCAGTGGCAAGGCTGACCATGTATGAAGTAGCACTGCCAAAGTGCGACAAGTAACCATCAGAAGATGTATTACCCTCAACGCAGCAACCCTTTTCCAACATTAATCAATAAAGGTGTTGAATCTCAAGATTCAAAAGGAGGGAAAATCAGATTATCTACTGATGAATGGGAAAGCCAGAAGTTTCTAATATTCACTCACGAAGGTAAACAATATGGTTGGACACAATTACCCCAAGGGGGAGCCACTAGTCCATCAGATTTCTCAGAGGCAATGGCATTAATCCTGCAGATATGGAGACCACACTTTACATACACCCAGTTAGTTCAATATGTCGATGATCTGCTTATTGCTGCACAGACAGAAGAGAAGTGCAAAAAGGAAACAGTATCACTACTCATCTTTTTGGCAGAAGAAGATTGCAGAGTGTCAAAAGACAAGCTTCAGCTAGTACAGAAAAAAGTTGTCTTCTTAGGACACTGCATATCTCAAGGAACAAGGCACCTTACTGATAAAAGAACAAAAGCAATAACTCAAGAAAAAACCCCAAGAACATTAAAAGAAATCAGAGCTTTCCTGGGCCTTATTGGTTATTGCAGAGAATGGATACCCTCAGCCTCATTACTGATGCAACCCCTATATGAATTAATAAAAAAGGAGGCGTCAGCAGAAAACAGGGACACCATTGAAGAAGCAGTAAGACAACTAAAGCAAACCATAATAACAGCCCCAGCATTGGGATTGCCTGATTACACTGTGTATACAAGTACCTCACGCTGTAACAGAAATATTAAGTCAAGAAAATAGCAAGCATCTTTCTGCAGCCAGACTTACCAAATATGAAGTGATTGCCTAGCCTTCATGGAATTAGAGACTTTACCTCTCCCTAATGTCCAAGATACACCATTGGACAATCCAGACATGAACCTGTTCGTCGATGGATCAAGATATTATGATAATGGATCCCCAAGGACAGGATATGCAGTAACAACTGAAACTGAAGTCATAGACTCTGGAGCATTGCTACCAAGTATGTCAGCACAAGAAGCAGAACTCATAGCAATGACCAAAGCCTGCATACATGCTGAAAACATGACAGCTAACATCTAGTCCCAGGATTACGCTGTTATATGGAAAAGTAGGGACTTCAAAAGTGCAAACGGAAAACCCATCAAACATGCCAGTTTGATTATGGAACTCTTCAGAGCATTGGAACTACCTAAAAGAATTGGAATAATCAAGGTACAAGCACATACTAAGAGCCAAACCATGGAAGCTAAAGGAAATGCATTTGCAGATGCAGAAGCCAAGAGAATTGCCTTACAATCAAAAGAACCTGAGCAAGTCTTCGTAGCTCAAGATGTGAAGCAAATGCCTAGTGAACAGGAGCTGATCAAAATTCAACAACAAGCATCACAAGGAGAAAAGGAGAAATGGAGACGATTGGGGGCAGAAGAAGATGAACATGGACTTTGGAAGTCAAGAGAATTGAAGTACTGTCTACCAGCAGCTCTATTTCCACCTATGTTACAAGTAGCTCATGGACAAGTACACCATTCAAAGGAAGCCACGGTGAATAGAGTACAAGAGCATTGGATAGCTCCAGGCTTCAATAAAGCTGCAACAAACTTTGTAGCAGGATGCTGGATCTGTGGAATCAGCAATCCAGAAAAAAGAACCAAGACACCTCTAGGAACTATACCCAAAGCCTCTTACCCATTTGAAAGACTACAAATTGACTATATACAGTGGCGACGAAGCAGTCCATATGAATATGTGCTAGTAGCAACGGACATGTTTAGTCACTGGGCCGAAGCCTGGCCAGTAAGCAAAGCCACAGCAAAAACCACTGCAAAGAAACTGATAGCAGAAGTAGTATGTAGATTTGGGATACCTGAGGTTATAGAATCAGATAGAGGTACACATTTCACGGGAGAAGTCATGCAGCATATAATGAAAGATTTGGGGGTACAGCAGGCCGTCCATGTGCCTTACCAGCCCCAGGCGAGTGGGAGGGGGGACATCTGAACTTTGACCTTAAGCTAAAACTACAGAAATGACAGAAACCAAAAGAACTTGTCCAGAATGCCTACCTATTGTCTTGTTTAATATTAGGACCACACCCATGAAACCTAGTAAACTGACTCCATATAAATATTGTTTGGGTCAGCTCTAAGAACAGATTGTTATTATCCACAACAATTACAACATAATCATGATGATTTTTACAGGTTATGTACAGGAGGTCTGTAAAACATTGACTAACCTCCATTGCCGAGTGTTTTCTTCCATTCCAGACCCAGAAGGATCAGCTACGCATAAGCTAAATCCAGGAGATTGGGTCTATTTAAAGAGACATGTGAGAAAGACCTTTGAACCAAGATATGATGGTCCATATCAAGTGCTGCTAACCATGTCTACCTTAAATTAAGATGAAAGGTCGTGATACTTGATTACATGCATCCCACTCAAAGAAGCTGACAGTGACTCTCCAGCCAGAAGAATGAAGTTGCTTATCCTTTGATTGTTGTTAGGGGAAATTCCCAAGGTTTGGACTATAAGTCCAGGGGACTGGTTTACTGAAAGAAAATAGTTCAGGCCTAGATAGTGTAGGTAGATATTAGGGAGAAAAAGTGGAATCAAAAAGAGGGGAAATGATGGTGTAGGAGCTTCCTTTTAAATGGCAAATATATATTGATTCAAGCTTTTTCACATTAACTAAGATATTTACTGCTCCTCACTTCTTTAGGTTCGTGTTTCCTTAAAAGCTTCACAGATATGTTATAAGCAACATTGTATTTCAAAGCATGAATTACTCATTGTTATAACGCCAGATGTATCCAAGGCCAGTCAAGCATATCGCCAAAAGTTCTGAACATCGGGGAGGATTTTGACCTGTCCTGACCTCCAGAAAGGATGTTCCGGGAAAGCTGATAATCGCAAAGCAATAAATATATTTTAATTGCAAATTGTAATCTTATTTGACAAATGACGTGTTTCAGTTTTCAAGACATACAT
The DNA here is from genome assembly GCF_028390025.1 of Pseudophryne corroboree. Lineage (NCBI taxonomy): Eukaryota > Metazoa > Chordata > Amphibia > Anura > Myobatrachidae > Pseudophryne > Pseudophryne corroboree. Next base: position 44,651 of record NW_026968119.1, on the reverse strand, counting down.
GGTGTATTTTGATTGGCTAAATGTATTGGCACACATGAATCCTTTGTTCTTTTGCTATAAAATAAAGCCATGATGGCCCCTAAGACAGATCAACTATGAACTGCTTAGGTTACACAATGATCCTGTGTCATCTATTCATTCACTGATCTCCAACCGGTTGCTAAGGGGAACAGCATTCTGACTGATGACTGAAGAGAGTTCATAATCAGACCTGAATAGGTTAACATACCCTATCACCCTTCAAAAAAATACTCCCCAAACAGCACATGACGCAAAGAAAAATGAAAGAAAAAAGAGGTGCAAGATGGAATTGTCCTTGGGCCCTCCCACCCACCCTTATGTTGTATAAACAGGACATGCACACTTTAACCAACCCATCATTTCAGTGACAGGGTCTGCCACACGACTGTGACTGAAATGACGGGTTGGTTTGGACCCCCACCAAAAAAGAAGCAATTAATCTCTCCTTGCACAAACTGGCTCTACAGAGGCAAGATGTCCACCTCATCATCATCCTCCGATATATCACCGTGTACATCCCCCTCCTCACAGATTATCAATTCGTCCCCACTGGAATCCACCATCTCAGCTCCCTGTGTACTTTGTGGAGGCAATTGCTGCTGGTCAATGTCTCCACGGAGGAATTGATTATAATTCATTTTAATGAACATCATCTTCTCCACATTTCCTGGAAGTAACCTCGTACGCCGATTGCTGACAAGGTGAGCGGCGGCACTAAACACTCTTTCGGAGTACACACTTGTGGGAGGGCAACTTAGGTAGAATAAAGCCAGTTTGTGCAAGGGCCTCCAAATTGCCTCTTTTTCCTGCCAGTATAAGTACGGACTGTCTGACGTGCCTACTTGGATGCGGTCACTCATATAATCCTCCACCATTCTTTCAATGGGGAGAGAATCATATGCAGTGCCAGTAGACGACATGTCCGACTCCGTAATCGTTGTCAGGTCCTTCAGTCCGGACCAGATGTCAGCATCAGCAGTCGCTCCAGACTGCCCTGCATCACCGCCAGCGGATGGGCTCGGAATTCTGAGCCTTTTCCTCGCACCCCCAGTTGCGGGAGAATGTGAAGGAGGAGATGTTGACAGGTCGCGTTCCGCTTGACTTGACAATTTTCTCACCAGCAGGTCTTTGAACCCCAGCAGACTTGTGTGTGCCGGAAAGAGAGATCCAAGGTAGGTTTTAAATCTAGGATCGAGCATGGTGGCCAAAATGTAGTGCTCTGATTTCAACGGATTGACCACCCGTGAATCCTTGTTAAGCGAATTAAGGGCTCCATCCACAAGTCCCACATGCCTAGCGGAATCGCTCTGTGTTAGCTCCTCCTTCAATGTCTCCAGCTTCTTCTGCAAAAGCCTGATGAGGGGAATGACCTGACTCAGGCTGGCAGTGTCTGAACTGACTTCACGTGTGGCAAGTTCAAAGGGCAGCAGAACCTTGCACAACGTTGAAATCATTCTCCACTGCGCTTGAGACAGGTGCATTCCACCTCCTATATCGTGCTCAATTGTATAGGCTTGAATGGCCTTTTGCTGCTCCTCCAACCTCTGAAGCATATATAGGGTTGAATTCCACCTCGTTACCACTTCTTGCTTCAGATGATGGCAGGGCAGGTTCAGGCGTTTTTGGTGTTGCTCCAGTCTTCTGTACGTGGTGCCTGTACGCCGAAAGTGTCCCGCAATTCTTCTGGCCACCGACAGCATCTCTTGCACGCCCCTCTCGTTTTTTAAATAATTCTGCACCACCAAATTCAAGGTATGTGCAAAACATGGGACGTGCTGGAATTTGCCCATATTTAATGCACACACAATATTGCTGGCGTTGTCCGATGCCACAAATCCACAGGAGAGTCCAATTGGGGTAAGCCCTTCCGCGATGATCTTCCTCAGTTGCCGTAAGAGGTTTTCAGCTGTGTGCGTATTCTGGAAACCGGTGATACAAAGCGTAGCCTGCCTAGGAAAGAGTTGGCGTTTGCGAGATGCTGCTACTGGTGCCGCCGCTGCTGTTCTTGCGGCGGGAGTCCATACATCTACCCAGTGGGCTGTCACAGTCATATAGTCCTGACCCTGCCCTGCTCCACTTGTCCACATGTCCGTGGTTAAGTGGACATTGGGTACAGCTGCATTTTTTAGGACACTGGTGAGTCTTTTTCTGACGTCCGTGTACATTCTCGGTATCGCCTGCCTAGAGAAGTGGAACCTAGATGGTATTTGGTAACGGGGGCACACTACCTCAAGAAATTGTCTAGTTCCCTGTGAACTAACGGCGGATACCGGACGCACGTCTAACACCAACATAGTTGTCAAGGCCTCAGTTATCCGCTTTGCAACAGGATGACTGCTGTGATATTTCATCTTCCTCGCAAAGGACTGTTGGACAGTCAATTGCTTGGTGGAAGTAGTAAAAGTGGGCTTACGACTTCCCCTCTGGGATGACCATCGACTCCCAGCAGCAACAACAGCAGCGCCAGCAGCAGTAGGCGTTACACGCAAGGATGCATCGGAGGAATCCCAGGCAGGAGAGGACTCGTCAGAATTGCCAGTGACATGGCCTGCAGGACTATTGGCATTCCTGGGGAAGGAGGAAATTGACACTGAGGGAGTTGGTGGGGTGGTTTGCGTGAGCTTGGTTACAAGAGGAAGGGATTTACTGGTCAGTGGACTGCTTCCGCTGTCGCCCAAAGTTTTTGAACTTGTAACTGACTTATTATGAATGCGCTGCAGGTGACGTATAAGGGAGGATGTTCCGAGGTGGTTAACGTCCTTACCCCTACTTATTACAGCTTGACAAAGGCAACACACGGCTTGACACCTGTTGTCCGCATTTGTGTTGAAATACCTCCACACCGAAGAGCTGATTTTTTTGGTATTTTCACCAGGCATGTCAATGGCCATATTCCTCCCACGGACAACAGGTGTCTCCCCGGGTGCCTGACTTAAACAAACCACCTCACCATCAGAATCCTCCTGGTCAATTTCCTCCCCAGCGCCAGCAACACCCATATCCTCCTCATCCTGGTGTACTTCAACACTGACATCTTCAATCTGACTATCAGGAACTGGACTGCGGGTGCTCCTTCCAGCACTTGCAGGGGGCGTGCAAATGGTGGAAGGCGCATGCTCTTCACGTCCAGTGTTGGGAAGGTCAGGCATCGCAACCGACACAATTGGACTCTCCTTGTGGATTTGGGATTTCGAAGAACGCACAGTTCTTTGCTGTGCTTTTGCCAGCTTGAGTCTTTTCATTTTTCTAGCGAGAGGCTGAGTGCTTCCATCCTCATGTGAAGCTGAACCACTAGCCATGAACATAGGCCAGGGCCTCAGCCGTTCCTTGCCACTCCGTGTGGTAAATGGCATATTGGCAAGTTTACGCTTCTCCTCCGACAATTTTATTTTAGATTTTTGAGTCCTTTTTTTACTGATATTTGGTGTTTTGGATTTTACATGCTCTGTACTATGACATTGGGCATCGGCCTTGGCAGACAACGTTGCTGGCATTTCATCGTCTCGGCCATGACTAGTGGCGGCAGCTTCAGCACGAGGTGGAAGTCGATCTTGATCTTTCCCTATTTTTGGAACCTCAACATTTTTGTTCTCCATATTTTAATAGGCACAACTAAAAGGCACCTCAGGTAAACAATGGAGATGGATGGATACTAGTATACTTATGGATGACGAGCGACTGCCGACACAGAGGTAGCTACAGCCGTGGACTACCGTACTGTGTCTGCTGCTAATATAGACTGGATGATAATGAGATAAAATTAAAATATATATATATATATCACACTAGTACTGCAGCCGGACAGGTATATATTATGTAATGACGGACCTGCTGGACACTGTCTGTCAGCACTGCAGACTCCTAAAGTAAGCTACTAGTATCAAGAAGATAGAAAAAAAAAACCACGGGTAGGTGGTATACAATTATGGATGGACGAGCGACTGCCGACACAGAGGTAACTACAGCCGTGGACTACCGTACTGTGTCTGCTGCTAATATAGACTGGATGATAATGAGATAAAATTAAAATATATATATATATCACACTAGTACTGCAGCCGGACAGGTATATATTATGTAATGACGGACCTGCTGGACACTGTCTGTCAGCACTGCAGACTCCTAAAGTAAGCTACTAGTATCAAGAAGATAGAAAAAAAAAAAACCACGGGTAGGTGGTATACAATTATGGATGGACGAGCGACTGCCGACACAGAGGTAGCTACAGCCGTGGACTACCGTACTGTGTCTGCTGCTAATATAGACTGGATGATAATGAGATAAAATTAAAATATATATATATATCACACTAGTACTGCAGCCGGACAGGTATATATTATGTAATGACGGACCTGCTGGACACTGTCTGTCAGCACTGCAGACTCCTAAAGTAAGCTACTAGTATCAAGAAGATAGAAAAAAAAAAAACCACGGGTAGGTGGTATACAATTATGGATGGACGAGCGACTGCCGACACAGAGGTAGCTACAGCCGTGGACTATCGTACTGTGTCTGCTGCTAATATAGACTGGATGATAATGAGATAAAATTAAAATATATATATATTATATATCACACTAGTACTGCAGCCGGACAGGTATATATTATGTAATGACGGACCTGCTGGACACTGTCTGTCAGACTCAGCACTGCAGACTCCTAAAGTAAGCTACTAGTATCAAGAAGATAGAAAAAAAAAAACCACGGGTAGGTGGTATACAATTATGGATGGACGAGCGACTGCCGACACAGAGGTAGCTACAGCCGTGGACTACCGTACTGTGTCTGCTGCTAATATAGACTGGATGATAATGAGATAAAATTAATATATATATATATATATATATATACAGTATATATCACACTAGTACTGCAGCCGGACAGGTATATATTATGTAATGACGGACCTGCTGGACACTGTCTGCAGAATGTGTTTATAAAAACACCACACGACGAGTGTTTAACTTTTTCAGGCTGACAATCACAATATACTGGTGGTCAGCAGACAATCACAATACTGGTGGTCAGTGGTCACTGGTCAGTCACACTGGCAGTGGCACTCTGGCAGCAAAAGTGTGCACTGTACTTAAAATATGTACTCCTGCTATAACTGCTCCCCAGTCTCCCCCACAATTAAGCTGTGTGAGCAGTGAGCACTCAGCACAGTCAGATAATGATATACAGTATTACATATAATGCAGCACACTGGGCTGAGCACAGATATGGTATGTGACTGTGTCACACTGTGTATCGGTTTTTTTCAGGCAGAGAACGGATTAATTAAACTGGTGGTCACTGGTCACACTATCAGCAGCAAGTAGTACTCCTCCTAATAATATGCTCCCCAAAATTTGTGTCTCTCTCTAGTACTCTAGTCTAAACGGAGAGGACGCCAGCCACGTCCTCTCCCTATCAATCTCAATGATGACGTTCGGGCGCGCTCGGGTTAACCGAGCAAGGCGGGAAGATCCGAGTCGCTCGGCCCCGTGTAAAAAAACCTGAAGTTCGGGCGGGTTCGGATTCTGAGGAACCGAACCCGCTCATCTCTACCCTCTATACAGTACACTGACCTCTATATACCTGCTAGTACATCCCTGATGCCTATATTCCCTAAGCTAAATCCCAGACGCCTCTATTCCCTACGCTACATCCCTGACGCCTCTATTCCCTATGCTACATCCCTGACGCCTCTATACCCTACGCTACATCCCTGATGCCTCTATTCCCTACGCTACATTCCTGATGCCTCTATAACCTACGCTACATCCCTGACGCCTCTATACCCTACGCTACATCCCTGACGCCTCTATACAGTACAATGCATTACTGATCCCTCTAGACCATACATCCTCATTACATCAGTGAGATAGTGAAACACTGGAAAAAATAAGAATTTACTTACCGATAATTCTATTTCTCATAGTCCGTAGTGGATGCTGGGGACTCCGTAAGGACCATGGGGAATAGCGGCTCCGCAGGAGACTGGGCACATCTAAAGAAAGCTTTAGGACTAGCTGGTGTGCACTGGCTCCTCCCCCTATGACCCTCCTCCAAGCCTCAGTTAGGATACTGTGCCCGGACGAGCGTACACAATAAGGAAGGATTTTGAATCCCGGGTAAGACTCATACCAGCCACACCGATCACACCGTATAACTTGTGATCTGAACCCAGTTAACAGTATGATAACAGAGGAGCCTCTGAAAAGATGGCTCCCAACAATAATAACCCGATTTTTGTAACAATAACTATGTACAAGTATTGCAGACAATCCGCACTTGGGATGGGCGCCCAGCATCCACTACGGACTATGAGAAATAGAATTATCGGTAAGTAAATTCTTATTTTCTCTAACGTCCTAAGTGGATGCTGGGGACTCCGTAAGGACCATGGGGATTATACCAAAGCTCCCAAACGGGCGGGAGAGTGCGGATGACTCTGCAGCACCGAATGAGAGAACTCCAGGTCCTCCTCAGCCAGGGTATCAAATTTGTAGAATTTAGCAAACGTGTTTGCCCCTGACCAAGTAGCTGCTCGGCAAAGTTGTAAAGCCGAGACCCCTCGGGCAGCCGCCCAAGATGAGCCCACTTTCCTTGTGGAACGGGCTTTTACAGATTTTAGCTGTGGCAGGCCTGCCACAGAATGTGCAAGCTGAATTGCACTACAATCCAACGAGCAATAGTCTGCTTAGAAGCAGAAACACCCAGCATGTTGGGTGCATACAGGATAAACAGCGAGTCAGATTTCCTGACTCCAGCCATCCTGGAAACATCTTTTTCAGGGCCCTGACAACATCCAGCAACCTGGATTCCTCCAAGTCCCTAGTAGCCGCAGGCACCACAATAGGTTGGTTCAGGTGAAAACGCTGGAACCACCTTAGGGAGAAACTGAGGACGAGTCCTCAATTCCGCCCTGTCCGAATGGAAAATCAGATAAGGGCTTTCACAGGATAAAGCCGCCAATTCTGACACGCGCCTGGCCGAGGCCAGGGCCAACAGCATGACCACTTTCCATGTGAGATATTTTAACTCCACAGATTTAAGTGGTTCAAACCAATGTGACTTTTGGAACCCAAACTACATTGAGATCCCAAATTGCCACTGGAGGCACAAAAGGAGGCTGTATATGCAGTACCCCTTTTACAAACGTCTAAACTTCAGGGACTGAAGCTAGTTCTTTTTTGGAAGAAAATTGACAGGGCCGAAATCTGAACCTTAATGGACCCCAATTTCAGGCCCATAAACACTCCTGTATGCAGGAAATGTAGGAATCGACCCAGTTGAATTTCCTCCGTCGGGCCTTACTGGCCTCGCACTACGCAACATATTTTCGCCAATTGCGGTGATAATGTTTTTTGCGGTTACATCCTTCCTGGCTATTGATCAGGATAGGGATGACTTCATCCGGAATGCCTTTTTTCCTTCAGGATCCGGTGTTCAACCGCCATGCCGTCAAACGCAGCCGCTGTAAGTCTTGGAACAGACAGGGTCCTTGCTGGAGCAGGTCCCTTCTTAGAGGTAGAGGCCACGGATCCTCCGTGAGCATCTCTTGAAGTTCCGGTTACCAAGTCCTTCTTGGCCAATCCGGAGCCACGAATATAGTGCTTTCTCCTCTCCATCTTATCAATCTCAGTACCTTGGGTATGAGAGGCAGAGGAGGGAACACATATACTGACTGGTACACCCACGGTGTTACCAGAGCGTCTACAACTATTGCCTGAGGGTCTCTTGACCTGGCGCAATACCTGTCGAGTTTTTTAATCATGTGGACGACTTCTGGGTGAAGTCCCCACTCTCCCGGGTGGAGGTCGTGCTGAGGAAGTCTGCTTCCCAGTTGTCCACTCCCGGAATGAATACTATTGACAGTGCTATCACATGATTTTCCGCCCAGCGAAGAATCCTTGCAGCTTCTGCCATTGCCCTCCTGCTTCTTGTGCCACCCTGTCTGTTTACGTGGGTGACTGCCATGATGTTGTCCGACTGGATCAACACCGGCTGACCTTGAAGCAGAGGTCTTGCTAAGCTTAGAGCATTGTAAATGGCCCTTAGCTTCAGGATATTTATGTGAAGTGATGTATCCCGGCTTGACCCTAAGCCCTGGATATTCCTTCCCTGTGTGACTGCTCCCCAGCCTCGCAGGCTGGCATCTGTGGTCACCAGGACCCAGTCCTGAATGCCGAATCTGCGGCCCTCTAGAAGATGAGCACTCTGCAACCACCACAGGATGGATACCCTTGTCCTTGGTGACAGGGTTATCCGCTGATGCATCTGAAAATGCGACCCGGACCATTTGTCCAGTAGGTTCCACTGGAAAGTTCTTGCGTGGAATCTAACGAATGGGATTGCTTCGTATGAAGCCATCATTTTTTCCCAGAACCCTTGTGCATTGATGCACTGAGACTTGGTTCGGTTTTAGGAGGTTCCTGATTAGCTCGGATAACTCCCTGGCTTTCTCTTCCGGGAGAAACACCTTTTTTCTGGACTGTGTCCAGGATCATCCCTAGGAAACAGAAGACAAGTCGTCGGAACCAGCTGCGATTTTGGAATATTGAGAATCCAATCGTGCTGCCGCAACACTACCTGAGATAGTGCTACACCGACCTCCAACTGTTCCCTGGATCTTACCCTTATCAGGGAATCGTCCAAGTAAGGGATAACTAAAATTCCCTTCCTTCGAAGGGATATCATTTCGTCCATTACCTTGGTAAAGACCCGGGGTGCCGTGGACCATCCCTACGGCAGCATCTGAACTGATAGTGACAGTTCTGTACCATAACCTGAGGTACCCTTGGTGAGAAGGGTAAATTTTGACATGAAGGTAAGCATCCTTGATGTCCCGAGACATCATGTAGTCCCCTTCTTCCAGGTTCGCAATCACTACTCTGAGTGACTCAATCTTGAATTTGAACCTCTGTATGTAAGTGTTCAAAAATTTTAGATTTTAGATTTAGAATCGGTCTCACCGAGCCGTCTGGCTTCGGTACCACAATAGTGTGGAATAATACCCCGTTCCCTGTTGCAGGAGGGGTACCTTGATTATCACCTGCTGGGAATACAGCTTGTGAATGGCTTCCAAAACTGCCTCCCTGTCAGAGGGAGACATCGGTAAAGCCAACTTTTGGAAACGGCGAGGGGGAGACGTCTCGAATTCCAATATGTACCCCTGAGATATTACCTGAAGGATCCAGGGGTCTACTTGCGAGTGAGCCCACTGCGCACTGAAATTCATTGAGAATGGGCCCCCACCGTGCCTGAGCTTGTATAGCCCTAGCGTCATACTGAGGGCTTGGCAGAGGCGGGAAAGGGTTTCTGTTCCAGGGAACTGGCTGATCTCTGCAGCCTTTTTCCTCTCCGTCTGTCACGAGCAGAAAAGAGGAACCTTTTGTCCGCTTGCCAACAAAGGACTGCGCCTGATAATACGGCGTCTTATTTTGAGAGGCGACCTGGGGTACAAACGTGGATTTCCCAGCTGTTGCCGTGGCCACCAGGTCTAAAGGACCGACCCCAAATGTCCCCTTTCAAAGGCAATACTTCCAAATGCCGTTTGGAATCCGCATCACCTGACCATTTTACTGGTAGAATTGGACAACGCACTTATACTTGATGCCAGTCGGCAATTATTCCGCTGTGCATCATGCATATATAGAAATGCATCTTTTAAATGCTCTATAGGCAATAATATACTATCCTTATCTAGGATATCAATATTTCCAGTCAGGGAATCCGACCATGCCAACCCAGCACTGCACCTCCAGGCTGAGGCGATAGCTGGTCGCAGTATAACACCAGTATGTGTGTAAATACATTTTTGGATACCCTCCTGCTTTCTATCAGCAGGATCCTTAAGGGCGGCCATCTCATGAGAGGGTAGAGCCCTTGTTCTTACAAGCGTGTGAGCGCCTTATCCCCCTTAGGGGGTGTTTCCCAACGCACCCTAACCTCTGGCGGGAAAGGGTATGCAGCCAATACTTTTTAAGAAATTATCAAGTGTTAACGGGGGGAAACCGACGCATCAACACACACCTCATTTTATTATTCAGATTAAGGAAAACTACTGGTAGTTTTTCACCCACCGAACATAATACCCCTTTTTGGTGGTACTCGTATTATCAGAAATGTATAAAAACATTTTCCATTGTATCAATCATGTAACGTGTGGCCCTACTGGAAATCACGGTTGTCTCTTCACCGTCGACACAGGAGTCAGTATCCGTGTCGGCGTCTGTATCTGCCATCTGAGGTAACGGCCGCTTTAGAGCCCCTGACGGCCTATGAGACGTCTGGACAGGCACAAGCTGAGTAGCCGGCTGTCTCATGTCAACCACTGTTTTTATATAGAGCTGACACTGTCACGTAATTTTCAACAGTACATCCACTCAGGTGTCTACCCCCTAGGGGGTGACATCACTGTTACAGACACTCTGCTCCGTCTCTACATCATTTTTCTCCTCATATATGTCGACACAAACGTACCGACACACAGCACACACACAGGGAATGCTCTGATAGAGGACAGGACCCCACTAGCCCTTTGGGGAGACAGAGGGAGAGTATGCCAGCACACACCAGAGCGCTATATATATACAGGGATAACCTTATATAAGTGTTTTTCCCCTTATAGCTGCTGTATGTTTTAATACTGCGCCTAATTAGTGCCCCCCTCTCTTTTTTTAACCCTTTCTGTAGTGTAGTGACTGCAGGGGAGAGCCAGGGGAGCTTCCCTCCAACTGAGCTGTGAGGGAAAATGGCGCCAGTGTGCTGAGGAGATAGGCTCCGCCCCCTTTCCGGCGGCCTTATCTCCCGGTTTTTTGTATATTTTGGCAGGGGTTAAATGCATCCATATAGCCCAGGAGCTATATGTGATGTATTTTTTGCCATGTAAGGTATTTCTGTCGTGTTTTATTGCGTCTCAGGGCGCCCCCCCCAGCGCCCTGCACCCTCAGTGACCGGAGTATGAAGTGTGCTGAGAGCAATGGCGCACAGCTGCAGTGCTGTGCGCTACCTTATTGAAGACAGGAACGTCTTCTGCCGCCGATTTTTCCGGACCTCTTCGCTCTTCTGGCTCTGTAAGGGGGCCGGCGGCGCGGCTCCGGGACCCATCCAGGCTGAACCTGTGATCGTCCCTCTGGAGCTAATGTCCAGTAGCCAAGAAGCCCAATCCACTCTGCACGCAGGTGAATTCGCTTCTTCTCCCCTTAGTCCCTCGATGCAGTGAGCCTGTTGCCAGCAGGTCTCACTGAAAATAACAAACCTAAACTAAAACTTTCACTAAGAAGCTCAGGAGAGCCCCTAGTGTGCACCCTTCTCGTCGGGCACAGAAATCTAACTGAGGCTTGGAGGAGGGTCATAGGGGGAGGAGCCAGTGCACACCAGCTAGTCCTAAAGCTTTCTTTAGATGTGCCCAGTCTCCTGCGGAGCCGCTATTCCCCATGGTCCTTACGGAGTCCCCAGCATCCACTTAGGACGTTAGAGAAAATAAGGATAAAGTGGACTACAGAAACTGATGCTCTAAACAAAGGAGAGAGAGAGAGAGAGAAAAGCACAAGGGAAAGTGGGCAATCGGAACACCAGAGAGAGAGGAGAGATAGAAATGCCTGAAAAAGTAAAGGGGGTTGGGTATGGCATCCGGCGCTCGGGATTCCAGCAGTCACATGATACCTAATCCTAATCCTAACCCTCTGGGGGGGGTGGCGGATAGGGCTAACCCTCAGGGGGTGGCAGCTAGGACTAACCCCCCCCCCCACCTCCTAGTGCCTTCCCTAACACCCCCTCCCCCGGTCCTAACCCTCCCTCCAATACTCGCCTTCGGGATGTTGGCTGTCTGTGTGCCGGCACCAGTCTCCCAAGTGGTGTCAGGATTCCAACATCGGTCAAATGACCGCCGGTATACCGTCTGCCGGGATGGTAAATGTATCCTGAGGACAGGTAGTGAGTGTAGAGATGAGCGCCGGAAATTTTTCGGGTTTTGTGTTTTGGTTTTGGGTTCGGTTCCGCGGCCGTGTTTTGGGTTCAACCGCGTTTTGGCAAAACCTCACCGAATTTTTTTTGTCGGATTCGGGTGTGTTTTGGATTCGGGTGTTTTTTTAAAAAAACCCTAAAAAACAGCTTAAATCATAGAATTTGGGGGTAATTTTGATCCCAAAGTGTTATTAACCTCAAAAAACATAATTTACACTCATTTTCAGCCTATTCTGAACACATCACACCTCACAATATTATTTTTAGTCCTAAAATTTGCACCGAGGTCGCTGTGTGAGTAAGATAAGCGACCCTAGTGGCCGACACAAACACCGGGCCCATCTAGGAGTGGCACTGCAGTGTCACGCAGGATGGCCCTTCCAAAAAACCCTCCCCAAACAGCACATGACGCAAAGAAAAAAAGAGGCGCAATGAGGTAGCTGACTGTGTGAGTAAGATTAGCGACCCTAGTGGCCGACACAAACACCGGGCACATCTAGGAGTGGCACTGCAGTGTCACGCAGGATGTCCCTTCCAAAAAACCCTCCCCAAACAGCACATGACGCAAAGAAAAAAAGAGGCGCAATGAGGTAGCTGTGTGAGTAAGATTAGCGACCCTAGTGGCCGACACAAACACCGGGCCCATCTAGGAGTGGCACTGCAGTGTCACGCAGGATGTCCCTTCCAAAAAACCCTCCCCAATCAGCACATGATGCAAAGAAAAAGAAAAGAAAAAAGAGGTGCAAGATGGAATTATCCTTGGGCCCTCCCACCCACCCTTATGTTGTATAAACAAAACAGGACATGCACACTTTAACCAACCCATCATTTCAGTGACAGGGTCTGCCACACGACTGTGACTGATATGACGGGTTGGTTTGGACCCCCCCCAAAAAAGAAGCAATTAATCTCTCCTTGCACAAACTGGCTCTACAGAGGCAAGATGTCCACCTCATCTTCACCCTCCGATATATCACCGTGTACATCCCCCTCCTCACAGATTATCAATTCGTCCCCACTGGAATCCACCATCTCAGCTCCCTGTGTACTTTGTGGAGGCAATTGCTGCTGGTCAATGTCTCCACGGAGGAATTGATTATAATTCATTTTAATGAACATCATCTTCTCCACATTTTCTGGATGTAACCTCGTACGCCGATTGCTGACAAGGTGAGCGGCGGCACTAAACACTCTTTCGGAGTACACACTTGTGGGAGGGCAACTTAGGTAGAATAAAGCCAGTTTGTGCAAGGGCCTCCAAATTGCCTCTTTTTCCTGCCAGTATAAGTACGGACTGTGTGACGTGCCTACTTGGATGCGGTCACTCATATAATCCTCCACCATTCTATCAATGTTGAGAGAATCATATGCAGTGACAGTAGACGACATGTCCGTAATCGTTGTCAGGTCCTTCAGTCCGGACCAGATGTCAGCATCAGCAGTCGCTCCAGACTGCCCTGCATCACCGCCAGCGGGTGGGCTCGGAATTCTGAGCCTTTTCCTCGCACCCCCAGTTGCGGGAGAATGTGAAGGAGGAGATGTTGACAGGTCGCGTTCCGCTTGACTTGACAATTTTGTCACCAGCAGGTCTTTCAACCCCAGCAGACCTGTGTCTGCCGGAAAGAGAGATCCAAGGTAGGCTTTAAATCTAGGATCGAGCACGGTGGCCAAAATGTAGTGCTCTGATTTCAACAGATTGACCACCCGTGAATCCTTGTTAAGCGAATTAAGGGCTGCATCCACAAGTCCCACATGCCTAGCGGAATCGCTCCGTGTTAGCTCCTTCTTCAATGCCTCCAGCTTCTTCTGCAAAAGCCTGATGAGGGGAATGACCTGACTCAGGCTGGCAGTGTCTGAACTGACTTCACGTGTGGCAAGTTCAAAGGGCATCAGAACCTTGCACAACGTTGAAATCATTCTCCACTGCACTTGAGACAGGTGCATTCCATCTCCTATATCGTGCTCAATTGTATAGGCTTGAATGGCCTTTTGCTGCTCCTCCAACCTCTGAAGCATATAGAGGGTTGAATTCCACCTCGTTACCACTTCTTGCTTCAGATGATGGCAGGGCAGGTTCAGTAGTTTTTGGTGGTGCTCCAGTCTTCTGTACGTGGTGCCTGTACGCCGAAAGTGTCCCGCAATTTTTCTGGCCACCGACAGCATCTCTTGCACGCCCCTGTCGTTTTTTAAAAAATTCTGCACCACCAAATTCAAGGTATGTGCAAAACATGGGACGTGCTGGAATTTGCCCATATTTAATGCACACACAATATTGCTGGCGTTGTCCGATGCCACAAATCCACAGGAGAGTCCAATTGGGGTAAGCCATTCCGCGATGATCTTCCTCAGTTGCCGTAAGAGGTTTTCAGCTGTGTGCGTATTCTGGAAAGCGGTGATACAAAGCGTAGCCTGCCTAGGAAAGAGTTGGCGTTTGCGAGATGCTGCTACTGGTGCCGCCGCTGCTGTTCTTGCGGCGGGAGTCCATACATCTACCCAGTGGGCTGTCACAGTCATATAGTCCTGACCCTGCCCTGCTCCACTTGTCCACATGTCCGTGGTTAAGTGGACATTGGGTACAACTGCATTTTTTAGGACACTGGTGAGTCTTTTTCTGACGTCCGTGTACATTCTCGGTATCGCCTGCCTAGAGAAGTGGAACCTAGATGGTATTTGGTAACGGGGGCACACTGCCTCAATAAATTGTCTAGTTCCCTGTGAACTAACGGCGGATACCGGACGCACGTCTAACACCAACATAGTTGTCAAGGACTCAGTTATCCGCTTTGCAGTAGGATGACTGCTGTGATATTTCATCTTCCTCGCAAAGGACTGTTGAACAGTCAATTGCTTACTGGAAGTAGTACAAGTGGGCTTACGACTTCCCCTCTGGGATGACCATCGACTCCCAGCGGCAACAACAGCAGCGCCAGCAGCAGTAGGCGTTACACGCAAGGATGCATCGGAGGAATCCCAGGCAGGAGAGGACTCGTCAGACTTGCCAGTGACATGGCCTGCAGGACTATTGGCATTCCTGGGGAAGGAGGAAATTGACACTGAGGGAGTTGGTGGGGTGGTTTGCGTGAGCTTGGTTACAAGAGGAAGGGATTTACTGGTCAGTGGACTGCTTCCGCTGTCACCCAAAGTTTTTGAACTTGTCACTGACTTATTATGAATGCGCTGCAGGTGACGTATAAGGGAGGATGTTCCGAGGTGGTTAACGTCCTTACCCCTACTTATTACAGCTTGACAAAGGGAACACACGGCTTGACACCTGTTGTCCGCATTTCTGGTGAAATACCTCCACACCGAAGAGCTGATTTTTTTGGTATTTTCACCTGGCATGTCAACGGCCATATTCCTCCCACGGACAACAGGTGTCTCCCCGGGTGCCTGACTTAAACAAACCACCTCACCATCAGAATCCTCCTGGTCAATTTCCTCCCCAGCGCCAGCAACACCCATATCCTCCTCATCCTGGTGTACTTCAACACTGACATCTTCAATCTGACTATCAGGAACTGGACTGCGGGTGCTCCTTCCAGCACTTGCAGGGGGCATGCAAATAGTGGAAGGCGCATGCTCTTCACGTCCAGTGTTGGGAAGGTCAGGCATCGTAAACGACACAATTGGACTCTCCTTGTGGATTTGGGATTTCAAAGAACGCACAGTTCTTTGCGGTGCTTTTGCCAGCTTGAGTCTTTTCAGTTTTCTAGCGAGAGGCTGAGTGCTTCCATCCTCATGTGAAGCTGAACCACTAGCCATGAACATAGGCCAGGGCCTCAGCCGTTCCTTGCCACTCCGTGTGGTAAATGGCATATTGGCAAGTTTACGCTTCTCCTCCGACAATTTTATTTTAGGTTTTGGAGTCCTTTTTTTTCTGATATTTGGTGTTTTGGATTTGACATGCTCTGTACTATGACATTGGGCATCGACCTTGGCAGACGACGTTGCTGGCATTTCATCGTCTCGGCCATGACTAGTGGCAGCAGCTTCAGCACGAGGTGGAAGTGGATCTTGATCTTTCCCTAATTTTGGAACCTCAACTTTTTTGTTCTCCATATTTTATAGGCAGAACTAAAAGGCACCTCAGGTAAACAATGGAGATGGATGGATTGGATACTAGTATACAATTATGGACGGACTGCCACGGTTAGGTGGTATAAAAAAACCACGGTTAGGTGGTATATATTATAATAATAATACAATTATGGATGGACGGACTGCCTGCCGACTGCCGACACAGAGGTAGCCACAGCCGTGAACTACCGCACTGTACACTGGTTGATAAAGAGATAGTAGTATACTCGTAACAACTAGTATGACACTATGACGGTATAAAGAATGAAAAAAAAACCACGGTTAGGTGGTATATATTATAATAATAATACAATTATGGATGGACGGACTGCCTGCCGACTGCCGACACAGAGGTAGCCACAGCCGTGAACTACCGCACTGTACACTGGTTGATAAAGAGATAGTAGTATACTCGTAACAATTAGGATGACACTATGACGGTATAAAGAATGAAAAAAAAACCACGGTTAGGTGGTAGGTATATAATAATAAATAATACAATTCTGGTCGGACGGACTGCCTGCCGTGTGCCGACACAGAGGTAGCCACAGCCGTGAACTACCGCACTGTACACTGGTTGATAAAGAGATAGTAGTATACTCGTAACAATTAGGATGACACTATGACGGTATAAAGAATGAAAAAAAAACCACGGTTAGGTGGTAGGTATATAATAATAAATAATACAATTCTGGTCGGACGGACTGCCTGCCGTGTGCCGACACAGAGGTAGCCACAGCCGTGAACTACCGCACTGTACACTGGTTGATAAAGAGATAGTAGTATACTCGTAACAATTAGGATGACACTATGACGGTATAAAGAATGAAAAAAAAACCACGGTTAGGTGGTAGGTATATAATAATAAATAATACAATTCTGGTCGGACGGACTGCCTGCCGTGTGCCGACACAGAGGTAGCCACAGCCGTGAACTACCGCACTGTACACTGGTTGATAAAGAGATAGTAGTATACTCGTAACAATTAGGATGACACTATGACGGTATAAAGAATGAAAAAAAAACCACGGTTAGGTGGTAGGTATATAATAATAAATAATACAATTCTGGTCGGACGGACTGCCTGCCGTGTGCCGACACAGAGGTAGCCACAGCCGTGAACTACCGCACTGTACACTGGTTGATAAAGAGATAGTAGTATACTCGTAACAATTAGGATGACACTATGACGGTATAAAGAATGAAAAAAAAACCACGGTTAGGTGGTAGGTATATAATAATAAATAATACAATTCTGGTCGGACGGACTGCCTGCCGTGTGCCGACACAGAGGTAGCCACAGCCGTGAACTACCGCACTGTACTGTGTCTGCTGCTAATATAGACTGGTTGATATTTAAAGAGATATTAGTAGTATACAACAATACTATACTGGTGGTCAGGCACTGGTCACCACTCCTGCAGCAAAAGTGTGCACTGTTAATTAATATAATTGTACTCCTGGCTCCTGCTAACAACCTGCAGTGCTCCCCAGTCTCCCCCACAATTAATTATAAGCTTTTAATTTATACATTGATGACTGTGCAGCACACTGGGCTGAGCTGAGTGCACACAGACTGAGTCACACTGTGTGACTGACTGTGCTGTGTATCGTTTTTTTTTTCAGGCAGAGAACGGATATAGCAGAGAGAAGTGAACGGATATATTATATTAAATAAAAGTTAACTAGCAACTGCACTGGTCACTGACTGTGGTAAACTAACTCTGTCTGCGACTCTGCACAATCTCTCTCTATCTAATCTATCTATCTCTATAAGCCGCTCATAACTTTATTGTGATTACATAAACCTTGTATTTAAGCTAGCTTATCACTAAATAAAACCACACCACACACTGAAATAAAGACACGGACACAGTAGCTGGAGTTAAAGGTCAGACGATGTTTATTAATCGCTGACCAACTCTTTAAACTAATAATTGAGGCCGAATTAGAATTGAAATTGAATATATAATTAACTCTAGTTTGGAGGATGGCAAAAACAGAAAACCGCTGCCAAACCACCAGCACCCGTCACCTAGATGGAAACCACCAAACCAAGGAGGGGAGTACACATACCCCGCCTCCTTCCCGCATAACCCGCATTGTGCTGGCCTTACCCCTCTTTCTCTGGCAAACGTTCGGTTCCCGCAGGGGAACGTCTAAATGTCCAACCGCAAGAAAAGGACACACCTGCCGTCCATTTAAAGAGGGAGCCCCACAATGACCACTTATGCCTGTGTGACAGCTGGTTGGCAGCGATTTCCCGCCAATCTGGCTTTCAATAGCCCACAGCAAAACAAGACCTATCCGCATTCTGGGAGGGCGGGCGGGCAAAACTGAAGGCAAGAGGAAGTCTGGCAAAATGGCCACCCCTTATATACTAAACTGAGACCCTCCTCTCCATCCTGATGCACAACCCTCTAATCCAATAGGAAAAAACCCAACTGGGAAACTGATCTGCCTAGCAACTGCTTAGTCATTTAACAACCAATCACAAAAAGTTGATCGCTTATATTGCCTCAGGCTTATGCAGCCTTCAGCTTATCTAAGCCGCTCATAACTTTATTGTGATTACATAAACCTTGTATTTAAGCTAGCTTATCACTAAATAAAACCACACCACACACTGAAATAAAGACACGGACACAGTAGCTGGAGTTAAAGGTCAGACGATGTTTATTAATCGCTGACCAACTCTTTAAACTAATAATTGAGGCCGAATTAGAATTGAAATTGAATATATAATTAACTCTAGTTTGGAGGATGGCAAAAACAGAAAACCGCTGCCAAACCACCAGCACCCGTCACCTAGATGGAAACCACCAAACCAAGGAGGGGAGTACACATACCCCGCCTCCTTCCCGCATAACCCGCATTGTGCTGGCCTTACCCCTCTTTCTCTGGCAAACGTTCGGTTCCCGCAGGGGAACGTCTAAATGTCCAACCGCAAGAAAAGGACACACCTGCCGTCCATTTAAAGAGGGAGCCCCACAATGACCACTTATGCCTGTGTGACAGCTGGTTGGCAGCGATTTCCCGCCACCAAGGTTTACCAAACCGCCACCGCCATCCGCAAACAGAAACTTAACCAACCAGAAACAAACTAGCTCTACCGAAAAAGACCGAAAATATCTTCCAGAAAAAACTGCACTCCTTCCGGAGAAAGGTGAACCCCATCGTCTCTATAGAACTGTCTGTTCCGCAGCACCAGCAGAGGATGCTTAATTGCCACTCCGCCTATGGCCTTGACAAACAGAGACACCGTCGAGTTCACCTTTTTGCATGCTTTCTCCAGCGCCGAGAAACGCACCGCACCACGCCAATGGAAACGGGGCACCATTTCCGACCAGACAATGCATACCCCAGGCCAGTGACAACGTATAGCCACTACATCCGCCTTTATAGACAAAATCAAGTCTATGCCTTTCACTCGGCCCAGATCATTACCACCCAGATGGATGATAATACAACTGGGGCGACCCCAGCGGCGCTCCCGTGCAAACAGGACGCGCAACAAATCACCCCATAACATGCCCCTAACACCTAGCCATCTAAACTGCCTGGACCCAAAAATCTCATTCGCCCTAGCCGCCATGGGATGTTTCTCTGCCCAAAAAACGTATGAATGACCAACCATCCATATGTGGTCTCCAAAATTGATGACAGCTGTAAAAGAAAATATCCTAATGTCAGATTATGCACATAATCTGTAACTGAAACACAACGTAAACCAATTAAACCCAAGTGAAGGAGAAAACTCAAAAAACCTCCCGTGGACCTTGGTAGAACAGCCAATTGAAATTAGGCCCCCTCGGAGGAAAAATTTTAAAAATTCGCTTCACACCCTCGATTCCTGAACGGTAAGCGTTCAAAAACCGACGAGTAAACACGTTTTTGGGTTAGCGCAACCGGCGCACTTATAACTTATCTATACGGACGTAGGACTTATAGGAGGCCGACTTCCAGCGACCCAACTCCCGAATAGCCGCTGGTGATGAACCAGCGGCTGCCGCATGGGTAGCCGCCCCAATCCGAAAGGAATGAGTACCGAAGTCCGCCTCCTGCAAGCCCAACGCCGTTAAACATTTCTTAAACACCGATGAAAACTGAAACTTCGTCAGAGGGTCCGACTGCGCGTGTACCAGCAACTGGTTGCCCCCCGGAGGTCTTAACCGCACATACTCTTGCGTCAGCCGCAGCGGGCAAACGCCCATACCCTCCTGAGCCTCCAAGGACAACCAGCGACCCCGACCTGTTTGATCTGTCTTGGATCGCACAATCCTACAGAGCAACAGGCCCTCCTGCAAGCGCCCATTCTCATAGAGCAGACCCGATTCCCGGGACGCCTTGCTGCTCGCCACTAGCTCGCTCACCCGAAACGCCCCGAAAAAGGCCAGGGCATACGCGCTACTAAACAAAGCCACCTCAAATTCCGAGGACGCAATCCGAGGTAGCACATGCAGCAAGTCCGCTAGCAGCTGCAACGTTATAGGCCTACGTGAATCCGCGGGCGCCGGGTGCAACCTAGCCCAACCTTTCAGCGCTCTGGAAAGGACAAACGACCCCGTGGGGTCCGTTGTCCCGTGGAGTCGCGAGTGAAAGGCGATGCCCGCAAGGGCAGTAGCCATGGCCGCTTTTGACCTACCGTTTTGGTAATGCTCCCAAACAAAGGTCAACAGGGCGTCGGCCGAGGACTCACCTGCTACCCCGTACCTACTCTGAAAGGCTGACCAATCCCGCCATGCAGCATCGTACGCACGTAGCGTGGAGGGAGCCAGTGCACACCTGGCCAACGCCGTTAAACCGCTTCGACCATCTGCCAGACAGAAGGTGGGCACTGTAACCCCTCTGCCTCCGCTCCCGGAACCAACGTCCTGAATTTGTCAAACTGGAACCGGGACAATGCATCCGCAATTCCATTGTCAACTCCGGGAACGTGGCGAGCCCTAAAATTAATATTACGCTGTAAACAAACTAGCACTAAATGCCTTAGTAATCGCAGGGCCTGCGGCGATGATGAACGCTGATTATTTATCGCATGCACTACCCCTAGGTTGTCGCAAAGAAACAAAATGTCCCTATTTGCGAACTGTCCGGCCCATAACTCCAGCGCCACTAAGATTGGGAACAATTCCAGCAGCAGCAGGTTCTTGGTAAACCCACGCGTTACCCAAGATGCCGGCCAGGCCGCAGCGCACCACGCGCCAGCAAAGAACGCTCCGAAACCCCGACTGCCTGAAGCATCCGTGAACAACTGCAGCTGCTCACTGGAACAACAAGGAGCGGGCCACAACACTTCCCTGTTGAAGGACACCAGGAAAGAGACCCAAACCCGCAAATCATCCTTGATCTCGCGGGACAGGTAAACGGAGTGATTCTGTCGAACCGTCCCCGCTGTGGCCCGCTCAAGTTTGCGACAGAAAATCCTACCCATGGGGATAATCCGACACGCAAAATTGAGAGAGCCAAGCAAGGACTGCACCTGCTTAAGCCGAACCCTGCGTTTTCCTAAACAGTCTGTAATCAAACCCAATAGCTTCTGCACCTTATCCTCGGGCAAGCGACAGCACCCCCCCACCGTGTCGATCTCGATACCTAAATAGCTAAGACAAGTGCAAGGACCCTCGCACTTATCCTGCGCAACAGGTACCCCTAAAGCGCAGAATAACGACCTGGCCACCGAGAGAATGTCCCCACAGACCGAACTGTCCCCGGGTCCTACAAAAAGAAAATCATCCAGATAGTGAGCCACCCCCGGTTGCCCGGAGGCGGTCTGGACGCACCAGTGCAAAAATGTGCTAAAACACTCAAAGTAGGCGCAGGATACAGAACAGCCCATGGGGAGACACCGATCGACGTAGAATTCGCCCCCTATTTTGAAACCCAGAAACCGCAAGGAATCTGGGTGCAGCGGGAGTAGGCGAAAGGCTGACTCCACGTCCACTTTTGCCAACAGACTCCCTGGACCATCATCCCGCACTAAGCGCAGCGCGTCGTCAAACGATTGATATCGAACTCTGCATTGGGCTTCCGGGATAGCGTCGTTGACCGACACCCCCGGCGGGTGAGACAAGTGCTGTATCAAACGAAACTTGCCTATGGCCTTCTTGGGCACCACCCCTATTGGGGAAATGCACAAGGAGGGCAACGGGGAAAAGGCGTAGGGCCCAGCCATGCGCCCTCGCTCAATCTCCCCGTCGACCTTCCGCCGGATCTCCTGCGGGAATTCACGAGCCGATCTCAAATTCTGGCGTGCAACCACATACACCGAATCCGGAATCGGCAAGCGAAAACCCTGCTGAAAACCCTCCGAGAGAAACGATGCGGCCGTCCGATCGGGATATAACGCAAGCCAGCGCAGCAACTCGGAAACTATAATCGGGGAGAAGGCCTTACTTGCCAATTCCACCGGCCTCGGTGGAAGAGGCAGGCTTACTGCCTGTTGACGCGGTGCATTCCTTGGCCGGGTGATTGGATCCGCACACCCTGCATGAGTGGCGAAAACGACAGCTCGTTCCTTTGACGCATTTACCGTCGTTGTAGGCGAAACACTTCCCTTTCCCCGTCAATCGGGAAGCTGCCACCCCGGACGCCCCGGGCTTCTTGGCCGTGACGTCTGGGGTGGGTTTGACCTGCTGCGTGACCTCCAACCACACCTCAACGTCCTTAAAACCCGCGGGCAGGATGGGGTTGCCATCCTGATTGCGACGAAACTTCTCGTCGTAATCCCGCCACGCAGACCCTTTGGATTTTAAGTACATATCGTGTACTAAAAACAAATATTTCACCAAATTGGCATACTCCGCGGGACGGGATTCCGTGTAGCAAACCATGAACACCAAAAACCCACGCAGCCACTGGTGGAAATTGCGGAACGCATTTTCCCCCATACCGCCCGGTTTCTTGG
Organism: Pseudophryne corroboree; assembly: GCF_028390025.1. Lineage (NCBI taxonomy): Eukaryota > Metazoa > Chordata > Amphibia > Anura > Myobatrachidae > Pseudophryne > Pseudophryne corroboree. Next base: position 21,691 of record NW_026968119.1, on the reverse strand, counting down.
CTGCCTCAAAACCCTGCCGCATTTCCTCCGTAAGGGTGAATACGTCCACATACTTCCCCTTGCGGATCTTTTCCCGCATGCGCTTGCGAACTCCCCTTGTAACCGCCGTGTTGGCGCAATGCACCATCTCGCCGAAACGGGGAGGGTCCGAAGGGACCACCTGCGCAGGAGCGGCCGCCTTATGCGCCTCCTTAGCCATTCGCCGCGCGATGAGCCTAGCTAATTTACGCGGGCGCCGCGGAGAGCCGGATGATATGCTGCTGGAAGACGATGAACTACATGTTGAAACGTGTAAAGAAATATCTAGCTCACCGGAGTTCGAAGGACCCGGAACCTCTTCGTCCGCTGCACCCGCCTCCGCTGATGGCCGTACCTCCACGTTCGCCGTCCCGCTTGTCCGTGATCTTCGCCTCATGCCGGTTGTAGCCCCCGAACTAGGCGGGACCTGTGAGGGAGAAGAAGAGGGGACCACAGGCACAGGGGGAACCAGAACATTATTAACACTTGCCCGCAATTGCGGCGGCGGAGGGACCGCCCCTCCGCTCTGCGGCGGATGGCCGCCCGGCAACTGTAGGGAGGGGGCCCCCGCCGAGGTGTACCCGATCGACTGCGTAAAGGCCGACCCGCTTGCTGCGCCAAAAATCGCGGGGTAAGATGGCCGCCAAGCCGCATGCGGCAGGCAGACGCCTGCTCCTGTCCCTCCGTATGAAGCCGGAAGGAACTGAGGGGGCGCCGGGAGAGGGGGCCAACCTTGTGCCACCTGATACCCCCCGCCCGGTGCCTGTCCTGGCTGCAGGCCCGCAAAGGCCGGCATGGGCACCGCGACTCGGGGTCCCCCGACCGACCACGTGGACTGCCCGCCGGCGCACGCGCTGGCCCCACGCGGGGAAAACTGTGTGTCGGCCGTGGTCAAGAAACCCATGGAAGGCATACTGGCGGCAAAAGGGAATGCTGGGGCCGGAGGCCACGCAAACCCCCCGGGGAAGGACTGGCTCCCCGCGTAGCCTTGCTGAGCTGTTACCGCGAGCGCCCCGCCGTGCGTAAAATAAGCCGTCGATACGGACGCCTGCGTGGACCCGCATTGCAAAGGACCGTGGAGGGCGTGGGGAGACTGATACCCTGTAAGCGAGGGCGCCGCCCATGGCGGCGGGGCAGCCGACGCCCAGGGGGCGCCCAAGCAGGGCTCTGATGCCGGGGGGAAAACCTGCCATGCTGATGCAGCCGGGGCGGGCGTGGCGGCAGCCGGCGCCACGTCCCCCGTCCCGGACACCAGGGGCCCCGCGTCGCCACCAATCATCAGGGGTGCGCTGGCCTCCCTGATGTAATTTGGCAGTGTGCTGTCCTGAACTGTCCCAGGGACAGCGGGAGGCGCTACCCGCTGCCCTGGGCTCATATCACTCTGCACATTAAACCCCACCTCCCCCCCCGCAGCTCTGCTGCGGCGGTCCTGTGCCACCAGGACGCCGCCGGGAGCCACGAGCGAGGGTGGAGGAAGGGAGCCGTCCGCGGTGCCAGGCTGAGGGTGAGTGAACGAACTTGCCGCCGGAAGCGCCGGGTCACGCGGCCCAGCCGGGTCGCGCGCACCCGCGCCCTGTGACATGCGGCTGCTGGTGGGGGACGGAGGGGGACTGGAAGAGACCGGAGCTGGAGGGCGGGGAGAGGCCCGTCCTGCTGCAAGCGCCGGGGTGCGCGGCTCGGCCGAGCCGCGCGCCCCGGAACCACGTGACGAGCGGCCGCTGGCCGCCCGTCTCCGTGCGGCAGGGGAGCGGGCTGTAACTGCCCGCCCCCGCCGCCTGTCCGCAGCAGGGGAAAGCCCACTCTGGGGAGCGACGCTCGGAGAGCGGGAGCGGAGGGCACTCCCTGCCTCCACGAGGCGCCTGGGAGGGGGAGCAGAGCGACGAGGACGAGGCATGACAGGAGGGTGAGGGGACAGTCTGCACCACAATCAAAGCACACAGCAACAGAGATAAGGGTGTTAAATAATGCCCAGTGAAGGCAACTAAAACTCACAAATATATAGCAAAGAAAAGACAAGCAGTGTGATACTTATCCTTCCTGGGCAAAACTGAAGGCAAGAGGAAGTCTGGCAAAATGGCCACCCCTTATATACTAAACTGAGACCCTCCTCTCCATCCTGATGCACAACCCTCTAATCCAATAGGAAAAAACCCAACTGGGAAACTGATCTGCCTAGCAACTGCTTAGTCATTTAACAACCAATCACAAAAAGTTGATCGCTTATATTGCCTCAGGCTTATGCAGCCTTCAGCTTATCTTCTAATGGAGAGGACGCCAGACACGTCCTCTCCCTATCAATCTCAATGCACGAGTGAAAATGGCGGCGACGCGCGGCTCCTTATATAGAATCCGAGTCTCGCGATAGAATCCGAGCCTCGCGAGAATCCGACAGCGTCATGATGACGTTCGGGCGCGCTCGGGTTAATCGAGCAAGGCGGGAAGATCCGAGTCGCTCGGACCCGTGGAAAAAAAAGTGAAGTTCGTGCGGGTTCGGATTCAAAGAAACCGAACCCGCTCATCTCTAAGTGAGTGTGGAGGGATAGGTGGTTCAGTAAAATGTAACAGCTCAAACTGCGATCATTCACTGATAAATTGATTTATAGCTCTCCCTTTTTAACCATTGCAGTCATAAAAGCAATGTTTTTTAAACTTTTAAATAAAGCTTGTTAGCATCCCCAGCACACTGTATATGCTGGGAGATGTAGTTCTCAATATGAAAACATTTAATTACTGTATGAACTCTAATTCCCCAACTGAAACCTCTCACAAACACACACTCCTAAATCTAGTACACACACACACACACACATTTCCCCAGTACTGACAACTCTCATCACTTCCACACACTGACAACTCCCTCCTGCTCCTCTCCCCACTGACACTGACAGCTCCCTCACAGTCACACACATCCTCCACCCCCCCCCCCACACACACTGATAGCACACATGCACAAATCCCCCCCTCCTCGACACTAACTGTCACGGACTGCTTGGGCAGCAGGGGGCAGGCTCTGACTTGAAGTGCTGAAATTCAACAGCTCTCTCGAACTTGCAAGGCATGGCTGTGCAGCTGTCTCCAGCCATCTCCTTGCCCACTGTGTAATTTGTGGCGTTCTCTGATGTTCCCCGCTCTGCCTCTACAACCGGCACATAATGTACAGCAGTGGTGACTCCTGAGTATGGGCCTGGAGAACTCCGCCTACCGGGGGGTAGGGATTAATAATTTCAAAGGGGCAGAGCTAGGAGTGAAGCAGTGGACAGCAGTTGAGGGGCGTTTCAAACTGTAACAGGGTTGGGACAATTTCAGTATCCTTCCCTCACCGTCTAATTGGTCAGTCTCACGCTGATTGCCATAGCGCCCTTTCGAGACTGCAGAACTCTATCCCTTAGCCACGGTTGGCACAGCTGGATGGTGCCCCTGGCAAGTGCCATCCTGGCCAAGGGGTAGATACGCCCCTGAGGGTCAGGGCCAGCAACAGAAATCTCGGGGCCCAGTACACTGATATCTCTGGGGCCCCCTCAACCCCCCCTTAACTTGGCAGAGGGATCTTTAAAAAAAAATGGAGCCTTTGACTCGGACCGTCAGTTAGGCCGGCAGGTGGTTTTCATACTGGGCTATCCAGCTCTTCGGTGGCGGTGGCAGGGACATTCAGAAAAGGGCCAGCACAGCAACATGCATAATAATGGCAATACAGTATGGACCACAGGGACTGGACAAAGTGATGGGGTAAAAGGAGGGGGGAGGATTTAGTTGGCCTGTTAATTGTTTTCCTTCTTAAATTGAGCAGTTGGTGGATACACTTTAAAAAGCAATATTGGCACTGTGGCCCCATTATTTCTGTTCTTAATACTTGGAGCCCTGAACAAGTGTCCCCTTTGTCCCCCCTGTCACCGGGCCTGTTCAGGCGTTACCTATGGAGAAGCTGCGACATGACATCCTAGGACACGATACTGCACCATGCATCACCATTATATTTCAGTGTGCCTTGTCAATATTTAAATCTTGTTCTGTGTGACGTGAGTTGTAAATGGTTGAAAATCTCTGTGCTACAGTATCGTCACCATGTAGTTATAACAACACCGCAAAACCACCAAAAGACGTGTTTTGGTAGAGGGACTGCTGGAGGGGCCCATTGGGGCCCCCAGTTTGCTACCCCACCCCAGTATACCTGTGCTGTAGCCAGTGGAAGGGGCACTATCTTCCCGGTGATCTCTTCGGGAAGATGGTGCCGCACATAGAAAGCAAAGACTCTGGCTGCACTCTCCTGCCCTCGCTCTAAGCAAGGTGATCGGGCCACAAAAGGACCCCTGTCGGACCCCGGCCTGTGGGCCACAAAAGGATGCATTGGGGGCGGCATGCGGCCCATGGGTTTGACACCCCTGCCCTAGAGTATCACAATTTGTTTCACGGCACCCCTAGGCCAAAGTTTTTTTTATTGAGAAATTCAGAAAAAAATATAAAATTAAGTAAATTGTGTTTATAGCATGTCATCCTCAGGTTCAGTTATGTTGTGAGGGAATGGTTTTGCCAATTTAATAAAGTATAAATAATTTTAATTGGTCCTGGACCACCAAACTATGCTACCAGTGCAAGAACCCCAGTTTGGAAACTACTGCCATAAAATAAACCTTTTTTGTTTTTTTTAAACTACATGTAATACACCTTAGATCTCAGTTCCTAAAAGGTTTTAAACCTTTGCATACAGTAAACTACACATATTTAAAAATCCTACACCGGGCACAAGTGCTCACGGGCCAATTTCATGGCAGTCTCGGATAGGAGGGCATTGTGGATTCACCAAGGGAATGCTGATGCTGACTCCAAGAAGAAAGGGAGTCTCTTCCCTATGAAGGTGAAGCCTTGTTTGGTGACGGCCTAGTTAATTTGATCTCGGCAGCTCCCGCAGGTAAGTCATCCTTCTTGCCCTATGTTCCCTCTCAACGGATGAAGACGCATCATTATCTGACGCAGTCATTTCGGCCCAATAGATATGCAAGAAGTTAAGATTCCCCTTTCTTTGCAGGTAGAGGAAGGAAAAGAGGGAAGAGGTCTGTAGCCTCTTCAAGATCGCAGGAGCAGAGATCGTCCTCTGCTTTTGCCAAATCCACTGCATGACGCTGGGGCTCTCTTGCAGGAGCCCGCACCAGTGGGGGGCACGTCTAAAACTCTTCAGTCAGTTCTGGATTCATTCGGACCTGGACTCGTGGGCTTTACAAATAGTGTCCCAAAGGTACAAACTGGGGTTTTAAGACGTTCCCCCTCACCGATTGTTCAAATCAGCCTTAGTCAGCAGGGAGAAGGTTTTTATTCAAGCCTCTTCGTGGTCCCAAGCCGGACGGCTCAGTCAGACCAATCTTAAATCTGAAATCCCTTAATTTCTACCTAAAGAAATTCAATTTCAAGATGGAATCTCTCAGGGTAGTGATCTCCAGTCCGGGGGATAAAGGAGATTTCATGGTTTTGGTAGACATAAAGGATGCCTACTTATATGTTCCCATTTAGCCACTGCATCAAGCTACCTGAGGTTTGCAATTCAGGATTGTCATTACCAATTTCAGACGTTGCCGTTTGGTCTGTCCACGGCTCCGAGGATTTTCACCAGGGTGATGGCGGAAATGATGGTTCTCCTTCGCAAGCAAGGAGTCACAATTATCCCGTACTTGGATGATCTCCTGATAAAGGCGAGATCCAGGGACCAGTTGGTGCAAAACATCTACTCTCCCTGACAGTTCTTCAACAACATGGTTGGCTCCTAAACTTGCCAAAATCGCAGTTGGTCCCAATGACGCGGTTGTTGTTTTTGGGAGTGATACTGGACACAGAAGAGGTTTTCTTCTAGTGGAAAGGCTCTGGAGATCCAGAGTCTGGTCAAACAAATTCTGAAACCAGCAAGAGTGTTAATCCATCAATGCATTCAGTTGCTGGGGAAGATGGTTGCGGCCTACGAGGCCATTCAGTTTGGCAGGTTCCATGCCAGAGTGTTCCAGTGGGACCTGTTGGACAAGTGGTCCGGATCCCACCTACACATGCACCGGAGGATAATCCTGTCTTCCAAGACCAGAATCTCACTCCATTGGAGGCTGCATAGTTCTCACCACCTAGAGGGGCGATGGTTCGGGATCCAGGACGGGATCCTAGGGACCACGGATGCAACCCTCTGAGGCTGGAGAGCAGTCACACAGGGGGAAAACATCCAAGGAAGATGGTCAAGTCTTCCTTGGATGTTTTCATCTCCACATAAATGTTCTGGAGTTAAGGGCCATTTAATAACTGCAGACACAGTACGCACTGGGACGGGTGCCCAGCATCCTCTACGGACTAAGAGAAAAGGATTTACCGGTAGGTATTAAAATCCTATTTTCTCTAACGTCCTAGAGGATGCTGGGGACTCCGTAAGGACCATGGGGATAGACGGGCTCCGCAGGAGACATGGGCACTTTAAGAAAGACTTTAGTTCTGGGTGTGCACTGGCTCCTCCCTCTATGCCCCTCCTCCAGACCTCAGTTTGATACTGTACCCAGTGGAGACTGGGTGCTTTTCAGGAGCTCTCCTGAGCTTTCTGACAGAAAGTATTTTGTTAGGTTTTTAATTTTCAGGGAGCACTGCTGGCAACAGACTCCCTCATCGAGGGACTGAGGGGAGAGAAGCAGCCCTACTCTCTGAGTTGCAAGGTCCTGCTTCTTAGGCTACTGGACACCATTAGCTCCAGTGGGATTGGTACTCAGGATCTCACCCTCGCCGTCCGTCCCAGAGCCGCGCCGCCGTCCCCCTCGCAGAGCCGGAAGATAGAAGCCGGGTGAGTATGAGAAGAAAAGAAGACTTCAGAGGCGGCAGAAGACTTCATGATCTTCACTGAGGTAACGCACAGCACTGCAGCTGTGCGCCTTTGCTCCCATACACCTCACATACACCGGTCACTGTAAGGGTGCAGGGCGCAGGGGGGGCGCCCTGGGCAGCAATATAAACCTCTTTCGCAAAAATATAACATATATACAGCTGGGCACTTTATATATGTATAAGCCCCCACCAATTTTACAGTTTAAGCGGGACAGAAGCCCGCCTCCGAGGGGGCGGGGCTTCTCCCTCAGCACTCACCAGCGCCATTTTTTCTCCACAGCACCGCTGAGAGGAAGCTCCCCGGACTCTACCCTGCTTATACCACGTTAGACAAGAGGGTTGAAAAGAGGGGGGGGGGGGCACATAATTCGCAAATTACATACAGCAGCACTACTGGGCAAACATTAAGTTACTGTTTTATTCCTGGGTTATATAGCGCTGGGGGGTGTGCTGGCATACTCTCTCTCTGTCTCTCCAAAGGGCCTTGTGGGGAAACTGTCTTCAGAAAAAGCATTCCCTGTGTGTGAAGTGTGTCGGTACACGTGTGTCGACATGTCTGAGGAAGAAGGCTATATTAGAGAGGAGCGGGAGCAAATGAATGTGGTGTCTCCGCCGACAGCTGATTGGATGGATATGTGGAATGTTTTAAATGCTAGTGTAAACTCATTGCACAAAAGATTAGACAAGGCAGAAGCTTTGGGACAGTCAGGGTTTCAACCCATGCCTGATCCTATGTTGCAGGGACTGTCAGGGTCTCATAAGCGCCCACTATCCCAGATTGTTGACACAGATACCGACACGGATTCTGACTCCAGTGTCGATTACGATGATGCAAAGTTACAGCCAAAATTGGCAAAATCCATTCGATTTATGATTATGGCAATAAAAGATGTTTTGCACATCACAGAGGAACCCCCTGTCGCTGACAAGAGGGTACATATGTACAAGGGAAAGAAGCCTGAGGTAACCTTTCCCCCCTCACACGAGCTGAACGAGTTATGTGAAAAAGCTTGGGAATCTCCAGATAAAAGACTGCAGATTTCCAAAAGGATTCTTATGGCGTATCCTTTCCCATCAACGGATAGGTTACGATGGGAATCCTCCCCTAGGGTGGACAAAGCATTAACACGCTTATCCAAGAAGATAGCCGTCCCGTCCCAGGATACGGCTACCCTCAAAGAGTGTGCTGACCGCAAACAGGAGATTACCCTGAAGTCCATTTATACACATTCAGGTACCTTACTCAGACCGGCAATTGCGTCGGCCTGGGTGTGTAGTGCTGTAGCGGCATGGACAAATACCTTATCTGAGGGGATGGATAGCCTAGACAAGGATACTATTTTATTGACCCTGGGGCATATAAGAGATGCTGTCCTATATATGTGTGTGTATGCAAACTACAGGTGGTGCTGCAGGGCCCACACCCTTTTACTTGTCTTGTAGAGCAGCTCTGAAGCTGTTACAGTGCCCAGCTGCTGCAAGAAATCAGCTTGAATGCTTCAGGGGCTTGGGCATGGCCAACATGAGCCCCACACCGAAGGAGGGTGGGGGTGTTTAATGCAAACTTGGGGTTATCCAAGCGCCGCAAAAGGCCGCCATGCCCTGCATGCCCCTTTTCTCTTTTCATATACAGATGAGGGTTCCAGCCAACTTTGGCCCACTGCTTGGATGACATCACCGTCTGCTGCAGACCTTCCCCCAGGAATGCTTGCAATAGTTGTTGCATATGGTTTAATGTCTGAGGGTGCTTCAGTATTAGGCAGCCTTCCGCCCTCCCATGTTCATCTGAAAAGATGTGGTCTCCCTGCAGTTGTTGTCCCCAGACGAGAGTTCCCTTGTGCTTCCTCAGTTAAATCTCCTTAACTTGACGGGGGTGTGCCCGAGCAGCCGCCCTCCCCAGCCCTATCCCAACACATACTTATCTTGCATATGAGATCTCTTGATCATGAAGATAGTTCTCACAGGTTGAGGTTCATCCTGGCCCCGCTCCCCGCTGGAGAGCGCTGATGGGGACAGCAGCGGGGCTTCAGCAGAAGGGTGAGTACGTGTGGCCAGAGACCTCCCTTCCCATGTGCAGGCCTGCAGAGTCTGCCGCGCAGGATGGTGCATGTGGCACTCTCCCTCCCAGGGGCTCTTCCAGATGTAGCTCCTCAGCAGTATTTTTCCCGGGCTGCGCGGCGCTCTCCCCGACTGGCATCCGCCCTGGAACACTGCCTTCCTCAACGCAACATCAGCAGGGGGCCCTGGCCTCATCACCATCCCAGGTCTTTCTCATGTATGTATCATGTATGTGTGTGTGATATATGTATGAATCATATATGTTTGTGATATATCTATCTATCTATCGTATGTGTGTGTATATATATGTATCTATCATGTATGTATGTATGTATCTATCTTGTATGTATGTGTTCTATCTATCTATCTATCTATCTATCTATCTATCTATCTATCTATCGTGTGTGTGATATATGTATGTATCTATCATGTATGTGTTATATGTATGTATCACACCTTCCTCTATACACATACATACATACATACATACATACACACACACACCTATATCTGTACGTACACTGACATACACACACCAACATCTATACATTAACACGCTGACCCCTAAACGTACACCAACGTACCCACACCTGCATCTATACCTACACATGCTGACACGTGGACGTACACCGGTTTACCCACATGTGAATCTATACATACATGTGCTGACACCTGGACATACACTGATGTACCCACACCTAACATCTATACATACACATGCTAACACCTGGACGTATACAGACGTACCCACATTTGCATCCATGCATATATAGATGTAGGTGTGTGTACGTCAGTGTACGTCCAGGTGTCAACGCGTGTATGTATAGATGCAGGTGTGGGTACGTCTGTGTATGTCCAGGTGTCAGAATGTGTATGTATAGATGCAGGTGTGGGAAGGTCAGTGTAGGTTCAGGTGTCAGCGCGTGTATGTATAGATGCAGGTGCTTGTATGTCCAGATGTCAGTGCATGTATGTATAGATGCAAGTGTGGGTACGTCGGTGTATGTCCATTTGTCAGCGCGTGTATATATAGATGCAGGTGCTTGTATGTTGGTGTATGTCCAGGTGTCAGCATGTGTATGTATAGATGCAGGTGTGGGAATGTTGGTGTATGTCCAGGTGTCAGGGCGTGTATGTATGGATATTAGGTGTGGGTACATCAGTGTATGTCCAGGTGTTAGCGCATGTATGTATAGATGTGTATATATACACACACATACGATAGATAGATAGATAGATAGATAGATAGATAGATAGATAGATAGATAGATATTATAAGGGCACGGTCGTGCCCTTATATTAAGGCTGAATCGAACAAACGGAATTCTCCCATAGGGAACTTCTGAGATGGGGGCATGGTGTTTGAGGGGCTACACCTCAAAACTGATTGGACGTACTGAGCTGAAATTTGGCATGAGCGTGTAGAATCGTCACCCGGTGCTGCATGCCAAATTTCAGGGCAAAATAATAAAAAATGAGGAATTGGGAGTAACCTAAAGTTCCAACTGTCAGTTTTTTTCTGTGACTTCCTTTGTGGCTTTTTGACACCGTTTTCCTATAGAGTGAATTAGATATTTTTTGGGAAGGCATAACTCCGGATAGAGGACGAATTAAGACTTGGGGTTTGTTTTACTAGATAGAGTATGCCCCAGTGTAGTGCCTTTTGGGGTTGTGGTTTTTCAGAAAGTTATAGGGTTTTTTTAATTAAGAGAAATATGCCCCATTATAGAGATAAGGCTTTTCAATTTGTTGCGGCTGCGCAGTGGCCGCCAGGAGAGCGAGAGTGAGTGAGGGAAGGGGTCTCGTGCAGGCTGAGGTTATAAAAGTAGCTGCTGGCAGCGGGAGGAGAGCCAGCGGTTCCTGGGTGTGTGCACCTGCGGTCCCTTACAGACTGCAGCGACCCATTAGGACTGTGGAGGAGAGGGGTAGCGGCATAGCAGCCGCAGGCTTACCGAAAGTGCTCACTACTGAGCAATATGGTCCCCTTACCCGAAGTGGGAGCCGCAGCGGGAAGAATAGCTGGAGTTGCGCCGCAGGAGAAAGTCAGAGGACATCCAGAAGAGACATCCGGTGCAGCGCTGACTCCTGACTGACAGCGCTTGCCTACTGAGCGGTGTGGTACCCCCACACCTGAAGCGGGTGCGGGAGCGGCAGCCGGAGAAGACAGCTGTGCTGCACGGAAGAAGTCAGGCAGCAGCAGCACCAGCGGGCTGAGGTGGGGAGGATCAGTATGGTCCCTTACGTGCGGCTCACATTCAGATCCATCCGGCTCCCTTCCCCTCCTCCCCTGCACCCTTAGCAGCCTGCCCCCACATCTCATTCACCCACCGCCGCAGACTCCTCCCCCACACGGTTATTATAATAAGGCCACCCCCCTACCCCCTTCCCTCCCTGCTGTGTGTCCAGCCACCCCCCCCCCCTCACCTGCTGTGTGTCCGGCCTACCCCCACCCCCCCTCACCTGCTGTGTGTCCAGCCCCCCCCCTCACCTGCTGTGTGTCCAGCCCCCCCCCTCACCTGCTGTGTGTCCAGCCCCCCCCCCCCTCACCTGCTGTGTGTCCGGCCTACCCCCCCTCCCTGCTGTGTGTCCAGCCACCCCCCCCCTCACCTGCTGTGTGTCCGGCCTACCCCCCCCCTGCTGTGTGTCCAGCCCCCCCCCCCTCCCTGCTGTGTGTCCGGCCTACCCCCCCCCTCCCTGCTGTTTGTCCGGCCTACCCCCACCCCTCCCTGCTGTGTGTCCAGACCCCCCACCTCACCTGCTGTGTGTCCAGCCACCCCCCCCTCACCTGCTGTGTGTCCGGCCTACCCCCCCCCTCCCTGCTGTTTGTCCGGCCACCCTCCCCTCCCCTGCTGTGTGTCCGCGGCGGCCTACCCCCCCCCCCTCCCTGCTGTGTGTCCGGCCTACCCCCCCTCACCTGCTGTGTGTACAGCCCCCCCCCCCTCACCTGCTGTGTGTCCAGCCCCCCCCCCCTCCTCCCCTGCTGTGTGTCCGGCCTACCCCTCCCCCCTCCCTGCTGTTTGTCCGGCCACCCTCCCCTCCCCTGCTGTGTGTCTGGCCACCCTCCCCTCCCCTGCTGTGTGTCCGGCCACCCTCCCCTCCCCTGCTGTGTGTCCGGCCTACCCCCCCCCTCCCCTGCTGCGTGTCCAGCCCCCCCCTCACCTGCTGCGTGTCCAGCCCCCCCCCTCACCTGCTGTGTGTCCAGCCCCCCCATCACCTGCTGTGTGTCCAGCCCCCCCCCCCCTCACCTGCTGTGTGTCCAGCCCCCCCCCCCCTCACCTGCTGTGTGTCCAGCCCCCCCCCCTCACCTGCTGTGTGTCCAGCACCCCCCCCCCCTCACCTGCTGTGTGTCCAGCCCCCCCCCCTCACCTGCTGTGTGTCCAGCCCCCCCCCCTCACCTGCTGTGTGTCCAGCCCCCCCCCTCACCTGCTGTGTGTCCAGCCCCCCCCCCCTCACCTGCTGTGTGTCCAGCCCCCCCCCCTCACCTGCTGTGTGTCCAGCCCCCCCCTCACCTGCTGTGTGTCCAGCCACCCCCCCTCCCCTGCTGTGTGTCCGGCCTACCCCCCCCCTCCCTGCTGTTTTTCCGGCCACCCTCCCCTCCCCTGCTGTGTGTCCTGCCTACCCCCCCTCCCTGCTGTGTGTCCAGCCACCCCCCCCCTCACCTGCTGTGTGTCCGGCCTACCCTCCCCTCCCCTGCTGTTTGTCTGGCCACCATCCCCTCCCCTCCCCTGCTGTGTGTTCGGCAACTCCCCCCTCTTCCTGCTGTGTTCGGCCACCCCCTACCCCCTCCCCTCCCTGCCGTGTGTCCGGTCACCCTCCCCTCTCTGCTGTGTGTCCGGCCACCCCCCCCAGACACGCAGCACCTGACACACACAGACATGCAACGCCTGACACGCATACGCATATGCAGCGCCTGACACACACGCACACACACAGCACCTGACACACACACACACACACAGCACCTGACACACACGCACACACACAGCACCTGACACACACACACACAGCACCTGACACTCACACGGACCTGACACACGCGCACACACACTCACACGCAGCACCTGACACACACGCAGCACCTGACACACGCACACACAGACGCAGCACCTGACACTCACACGGACCTGACACACACGCACACACTCACAAGCGGCGCCTGACGCACATAGAAATGCGGCGCCTGACGCACACGCGGCGCCTGACGCACACGCGGCGCCTGACGCACACGCGGCGCCAGACAGACACGCGGCGCCTGACAGACACGCGGCGCCTGACAGACACGCGGAGCCTGACAGACACGCGGCGCCTGACACGCGCGGCGCCTGACACACACGCACAGGCAGCGCCTGGCACACACGCACAGGCAGCGCCTGGCACACACGCACAGGCAGCGCCTGACACACACGCAGCGCCTGACACACACAGACACGCAGCGCCTGACACACACAGACACGCAGCGCCTGACACACACAGACACGCAGCGCCTGACGCACAGGCAGCGCCTGACACACACGCACACGCACAGGCAGCGCCTGACACACGCAGCGCCTGACACACACACGCACCTGACACTCACATGCTCCTGACACACGCAGCACCTGACATACTCACACGCAGCACCTGACACACACGCAGACACGCAGCATCTGACACACACACACGCAGCACCTGACACACACACGCAGCACCTGACACACAAACACGCAGACACGCAGCGCCTGACACACACGCAGACACGCAGCGCCTGACACACACACACACACGCAGCGCCTGACACACACGCAGCGCCTGACACACACGCAGCGCCTGACACACACGCAGCGCCTGACACACACGCAGACACGCAGCGCCTGACACACACGCAGACACGCAGCGCCTGACACACACGCAGACACGCAGCGCCTGACAGACACGCAGCGCCTGACACACACGCAGACACGCAGCGCCTGACAGACACGCAGCGCCTGACACACACGCAGACACGCAGCGCCTGACAGACACGCAGCGCCTGACACACACGCAGACACGCAGCGCCTGACACACACGCAGACACGCAGCGCCTGACACACACGCAGACACGCAGCGCCTGACACACACGCAGACACGCAGCGCCTGACACACACGCAGACACGCAGCGCCTGACACACACGCAGACACGCAGCACCTGACAGACACGCGCACACACACACACACACACACACACAGCACCTGACACAGATATGCAGCGCCTGACACACACACGCAGACATACTGCGCCTGACACACACACACGCAGACATGCAGCACCTGACACACACATGCAGCACCTGACAGACACACACACACACACAGACATGCAGCACCTGACACACCCACACACACCCACACACACAGACATGCATCACCTGACACACCCACACACATATACAGACATGCAGCACCTGACACACACACACACACACACACAGACATGCAGCGCCTGACACACACACATACAGACATGCAGCACCTGACACACACACACACACACATACAAACATGCAGCACCTGACACACACACACACACACACGCAGCACCTGACACACATATATACATGTGGCATTTAACGCACACACGCACAGCACCTGACACACAATCATATACACTCAGAGCACCTAACACACACATACACTCGCAGCACCTCACACACAATCGTATACACACGCAGCACCTGCCACTCACACATATATACACATGCAGCACCTGCCACTCCCACATACATGAACAGCACCTGACACACACATACACGCGCAGCACCTGACAGTCACACACATACAGATGCGACAGCTGACACAAACACATACACGCTCAACACCTGACACCCACGTGGCAGCTGACGCATACAAATGCAGCACCTGAAATACACACATATACACGTGCAGCACCTGAGACACACACATACACGTACAGCACCTGAGACACACACACACACACACACATGTATGTACACGCGCGGCTCCAGGCACACACATACGTACGTACACACGCGGCACTTGACACACACACGTACACGCGCGGCACCTGACACACACACGTACGTACGTACTTACGTACGTACGTACATGTGTGGCACCTGACACACACACGTATGCACACGTGTGGCTCCTGACACACACGCGCGTTGCTCCTGACACACACACATGTACGTACACGCTCGGCTCCTGACACACACACGTATGTATACGCGCGGCACCTGAAACCTACACGTATGTACGTATACGCGCGGCTCCTGACACCCTCACGCATGTACACGCGTGGCTCCTGGCACACACACACACACGTACACGCGCGGCACCTGACACATACACGCGTGTACGTACACACATGCACAGCACCTGACATACACACATGTAGGTACGCGCCACCTGACACACACACACACACACGTACACGCACGACACCTGACACACATGTACGTACGTACGTACGTACGTACACGGCACCTGACACACACGTACATACTAGTGATGAGTGGTTTCGGTTCGTCGGAATCCGGACCCTCCGAACTTCACCCATTTTACATGGGTCCGAGGCAGTTTCGAACCTTCCCGCCTTGCTCGGCTAACCCGAACGCGCCCGAACGTCATCATCCCGCTGTCGGATTCCCGCGAGATTCGGATGTCTGCATTCGTGGAAAGGGGTCCCATGTGTAAACATGGGACCCCTTTCAGTCCGTCTGGTCCGGGTGTTCGGTTTGTTGTTTTGCCAAGTACGTGGATTTAATCTGGAACCTGGATCAGGTGAGTATAATTATCTTTTATTTTCAGGTACCCGTGGATTCTACTTGGAGAAGAGGACCGACTGCTTCGTGTCAACATAGGTAAGTATGTGTGTGTCGGCAGGTGTGAAATAAAGTTATACTTTCACGGTGTCTGTGTCCTGTTTTTATTTGGGTATTTTTTCCCCAGTAGAACTACAGGTACCAGCGGGCCCGTTTTTCTCCCGCATGCTGGTACTTGTGGTTCTCAAAGTACCAGATTGCGGGGGAGGCTTGCTGGGACTTGTAGTACTACTGGAAAAAACAATATTCTTTCAATTTTCTCAAGGCTATCAGCCTCCCATCCGCAGCCCT
This sequence comes from Pseudophryne corroboree, assembly GCF_028390025.1. Lineage (NCBI taxonomy): Eukaryota > Metazoa > Chordata > Amphibia > Anura > Myobatrachidae > Pseudophryne > Pseudophryne corroboree. The sequence continues at coordinate 5,687 of NW_026968119.1, read as the reverse complement.
TGGATGGGGGGACAGCCTCGGGCTTCACCCCTGGCCCTTGGGTGGCTGGGGGGGGGACCCCTTGATTGAAGGGGTCCCCACTCCCCCAGGGTACCCCGGCCAGGGGTGACTAGTTGGATATTTAATGCCACTGTATAAAAGTGACCCCCGGCTGTGGCATTATCTGTCCAGCTAGTGGAGCCCGATGCTGGTGTAAAAATAATGGGGGACCCTACTCTTTTTGTCCCCCGTATTTTTTGCACCAGCACCAGGCGCAGAGCCCGGAGCTGGTTTTAAAAATACGGGGGATCCCCTGTCCGTTTTTCCCCCGGATTTTTAGAACCAGGACCGGCTCGAAGAGCCCGAGGCTGGTTATGCTTTGGAGGGGGGACCCCACGCAATTTTTCTTTTCCGGGTTTTTCACATTCCATTTAAAAAAAAAATAATAATAATCTTTTAAAAAATATATAAATAATACTTGTGCCTCCAAAAAAGACAAACCAAGTACCTAATCCCTTCTAATATAAATAGATATGCTATTACCCCAAAAAAAACATGTTTTAAATTTTTTTTATTAGATTCCGCCTGCAAAGTGTGGCGGATTGAAAATGACGAATTTACTGTTTAAAAGCACTGTTGTCGAATTTACAAACTTCAATTGAATATACTTTTGTTGAATTGCCGCATTTGTACCATTGCAGAAAAGTCGAATTTGTCAAATGTCGAATTTTAAAAAGTCGAATTTTGAAAGGATGCAAGAATAGGCCCCGCCCCCTTCTTCACATCAGCCGTCCCCGCCGTCCCCTTCTACCCCTGTACCTTGCTCTCTCCTGTCTGTGCTCTCTCCCGTCTGTAGGACTAGGCCCCGCCCCCTTCTTACCCTCCAGTGACTGCTCTCTCCTGACAAGTGGACCAGGCCTGCCCCCTACACACTGCTGGTGTCTTCATTGTTACTTGGTCTGGAGCTCCGTTGGGGAGAGAACTCACGTGAGCTCATTAAGAATGAGGAACTGGGATGTTTTAATTTTATTGTGAGTAGTGTAGTGTGGTGATGTAGTATGTTGTATGGGGGGTATAGTGTAACTATGAAGTGCAGCATATGGGAGGGCTATAGCATAGTGATGTAGTGTGGCATATGGGGGGTGGTAGCGCATAGGCGTGCGTACAGGGGGTGCCTGGTGCGCACAGGCACTCCCTAATGTCCAGCACCGCTGCACGCCACGCTTGCTGTGGCACAGTGATCGCTGAGTGTGTGATCGGTGGAGCCTAGCCTGTAGCTCATTTCCGTACCTCCCACCACCGCTGCGCCCGCCCCCCCTCTGCCTGCTGCTAATACTATGCTGAGTGCATTCGTCGGCGGCCTCACTGGGGGGACTGGTGTCACCTTGCAATGTGACGTGGTGATGTCCGCCTATGCTCTCCTCCCGCCCACCCGTGCTTTCCTCCCGCTGCGGTCTCTCAGTCCTAGTTTGCCGCGGCTGCCACACCACTGGCAGTGTTCCTCTAGGGGGGACTGGGAGCCGCCGGCAGACACATTCTGCTGAGACTTACTTGTCAGTGCGGGTTCCGGATGGCAGGCGGCGGGTGGGAGGGCAGACGGGGAGCAGGTGTCACAAGGAGTGTGTGGGTAACTAATTCACAATACTTCCGCTCAACGTGGCACTGCTGGTCCTTCATCTCCCATGTCTCTTCACCAGGTGGCGGGCGGCCCGGAAATTAAGTGATGTGTTGTGCAGCAGTCAGTGTGAAGTGACTGTGAGTAACACTGATGGTGCTGATGATGCTGCTGCAGAATCGGGAAGCAATTAATTCATAAATATAATGTACTCTATCAGTGTATTATACATACATAAACATGTACATACGTGTATTTGTGTATACATGTATATACATGTGTGTGTGTGTGCATATATATATATATATACAGCCAGTTCCCAGGAACAAAAGTCCTCCCCCGCTTCCGCTAAGTCCAAAGCATGACGCTGGGGCTCCACTGGTGGAGCCAGGTGCGGTGGGGGCCCGTCTCAAGTGCTTCAGCAATCAGTGGGCTTGCTCACAGGTGGATCCCTGGATTCTACAAGTAGTGTCTCAGGGATTCAAGCTGGAATTCGAGACGTCTCCCCCTCGCCGTTTCCTAAAATCTGCCTTGCCAACATCTCCCTTGGACAGGGAGGCTGTGATAGAGGCAAATTCACAAGCTGTATTTGCAGCAGGTGATAGTCAAGGTACCCCTCCTTCAACAAGGAAGGGGTTACTATTCCACAATGTTTGTGGTACCGAAACCGGACGGTTCGGTGAGACCCATTTTAAATTTTAAATCTTTGAACACGTATATAAAACGGTTCAAGTTCAAGATGGAATCGCTCAGGGCGGTTATCTCAAGCCTGGAGGAAGGGGATTACATGGTATCACTGGACATCAAGGATGCTTACCTGCATGTCCCCATTTACTCTCCTCACCAGGAGTACATCAGATTTGTGGTACAGGACTGTCATTACCAATTCCAGACGCTGCCGTTTGGTCTGTCCACGGCACCGAGGGTGTTTACCAAGGTAATGGCCGAGATGATGATACTCCTGCGAAAAAAGGGAGTTATAATTATCCCGTACTTGGACGATCTCCTGATAAAGGCGAGGTCCAAGGAACAGTTGTTGATCGGAGTAGCACTTGCTCGGCAGGTGCTACAACAGCACGGCTGGATCCTGAATATTCCAAAGTCGCAGCTGGTTCCTGCAACAAGTCTATTGTTCCTGGGGATGGTTCTGGACACAGAACAGAAAAGGGTGTTTCTCCCGGAGGAGAAGGACAAGGAGTTGTCATCGCTAGTCAGAGACCTCCTAAGACCAAAACAGGTGTCGGTGCACCACTGCACGCGAGTCCTGGGAAAGATGGTAGCTTCTTACGAAGCAATTCCGTTCGGAAGGTTCCATGCACGGATCTTTCAGTGGGATCTGTTGGACAAGTGGTCCGGATCGCATCTTCAGATGCATCAGAGGATAACCCTGTCTGCAAGGACCAGGGTGTCTCTACTGTGGTGGCTGCAGAGTGCTCATCTTCTGGAGGGCCGCAGATTCGGCATACAGGACTGGGTCCTGGTAACCACGGACGCCAGCCTTCGAGGCTGGGGAGCAGTCACACAGGGAAGAAATTTCCAGGGACTATGGTCAAGCCAGGAAATGTCCCTACACATAAATATTCTGGAACTAAGAGCTATTTACAATGCCCTAAGTCAGGCAAGACCCCTGCTTCAAAGTCAGCCAGTACTGATTCAGTCAGACAACATCACGGCGGTCGCCCATGTAAACCGACAAGGCGGGACGAGAAGCAGGATGGCGATGGCAGAAGCCACGAAGATTCTCCGATGGGCGGAAAATCACGTGTTAGCACTGTCGGCAGTGTTTATTCCAGGAGTGGACAACTGGGAAGCAGACTTCCTCAGCAGATACGACCTCCACCCGGGAGAGTGGGGACTTCATCCAGAAGTCTTCCGGCTGATTACAAACCGATGGGAATGGCCACAGGTGGACATGATGGCGTCCCGCCTCAACAAAAAGCTAGAAAACTATTGCGCCAGGTCAAGGGACCCTCAGGCGATAGCGTTGGACGCTCTAGTGACACCGTGGGTGTACCGGTCGGTTTATGTGTTTCCTCCTCTTCCTCTCATACCAAGGGTGCTGAGGATAATAAGAAGGAGAAGAGTAAGAACTATACTCATTATTCCGGATTGGCCAAGAAGAGCTTGGTACCCAGAACTTCAAGAAATGATCTCGGAGGACCCATGGCCTCTACTGCTCAGACAAGACCTGCTGCAGCAGGGGCCTTGTCTGTTCCAAGACTTACCGCGGCTGCGTTTGACGGCATGGCTGTTGAACACCGGATCCTGAAGGAAAAGGGCATTCCGGAGGAAGTCATTCCTACGCTGATCAAAGCCAGGAAGGACGTGACCGCAAAACATTATCACCACATATGGCGAAAATATGTTGCTTGGTGTGAGGACAGGAAGGCCCCAACGGAGGAATTTCAACTGGGTCGATTCCTGCACTTCCTACAGTCAGGGGTGAATATGGGCCTCAAATTGGGGTCCATTAAGGTCCAGATTTCGGCTCTGTCGATTTTCTTCCAAAAAGAACTGGCTTCCCTGCCGGAAGTTCTGCAGCTTGTCACTAAAAAACATTGTTGCAATTTTAGCTGGGAGCTGCAATAATTACTCTAATACATAACACAGCCAACACTTCTATATTCACACAATATACTGCATGGTGAATATAGAAGTGGTGCTTGCTAAACAGCACCTCCTACTGCATTCCACATCACCGCTGGTCACACTCATATCAGGCCCATAATGCTGTCTACTATGCCATAGTGGTGCTTACTATATAACACCAGGTGCTGTGCAGTGGTCAAAACACACTAACTGGTCCCATGCTGTTGTTGAACTAAAGGCCTATACACACGATGAGATTCGGTCTATGCTAATAGGTTTAAAAAGGTTACATAAAAGCTACTTTATGTATTTATTCATTAAAATTTTTAAGTTGTATTTTACAACCATACAATGATATGATATATAATGTATCGTATAATCATTACATAATGTTGATGGCATTGAATTGTCTCTGCCTTGACTAGTGGCAGCAGCTTCAGCACTAGGTGGAAGTGGATCTTGATCTTTCCCTATTTTACCCTCCACCTTTTTGTTCTCCATTTTTTAATGTGTGGAATTATATGCCAGTAATATATCTGGAATTAGACGGTGGTAATGTCTGGAATTAGATACCACTAGATAGATACCAGATATCACTGTGACTGGAATGATGACATATGCACAGTGACAGGACACTACCACAGCACCCTACAGCAGCCATATGCGGCACAAGACACTGGAGTATTAGTAATGTACTGTAGTATACTGAGCACCACAAGACAATGAGCAGTGATACGGAGCACTGATGAGATTACTAGAACTGACACTGAGCAGCCAGATGCAGCACTGGACTATTAGTAATGTTCTGTAGTATACTGAGCACCACAATGCAGCACAAGACAATGAGCAGTGATACTGAGCACTGATGAGGATACTAGAGATGAGCGGGTTCGGTTTCTCTGAATCCGAACCCGCACGAACTTCATGTTTTTTTCACGGGTCCGAGCAGACTCGGATCCTCCCGCCTTGCTCGGTTAACCCGAGCGCGCCCGAACGTCATCATGACGCTGTCGGATTCTCGCGAGACTCGGATTCTATATAAGGAGCCGCGCGCCGCCGCCATTTTCACACGTGCATTGAGATTGATAGGGAGAGGACGTGGCTGGCGTCCTCTCCATTTAGATTAGGGTTGAGAGAGAGAGAGAGAGATTGACCTGAGGCTGTGATACTGTAGAAGAGAGTGCAGAGTTTAGTGACTGACGACCACAGTGACCACCAGACAGTGCAGTTGTTTGTTTTATTTAATATATCCGTTCTCTGCCTGAAAAAAACGATACACACAGTGACTCAGTCACATACCATATCTGTGTGCACTGCTCAGCCCAGTGTGCTGCATCAATGTATATATATATCTGACTGTGCTCAGCTCACACAGCTTATAATTGTGGGGGAGACTGGGGAGCACTGCAGTGCCAGTTATAGGTTATAGCAGGAGCCAGGAGTACATAATATTACAGGTTGAGTATCCCATATCCAAATATTCCGAAATACGGAATATTCTGAA